>NC_134551.1:27160284-27453418 GCF_025594145.1 Primulina tabacum
ATGTAAGAGATAGGTGGGAGACTTGTTACGTTCTTATTCAGACCGGGATCCCTAGATGAGAGATGAGTCGAGTCTGAGCGATTGAGTCAGAGTCTTAGAATCACAGAGTGTGATTCAGAGTCTATATTGATTCATATTTCTTATGTGATACATGTTCATAGTATGAATTACTGTTTGATATCAATTTATGATATCAGATTATGATACATGTCTTCATATCTATTTCATGCTTTTATATATGCTGTTATATGAAATGCATGTATACATGATTTATACTGGGATTTATTCTCACCGGAGTATCCGGCTGTTGTCTTGTTTGTATGTGTGCATGACAACAGGTGGGACAAGATCGGGGTCAAGAAGATGATGAGAAGATGAGTTAGAGTGGTGATTCCGGACTTATTGTAGACTTGGTTTAATACTTGAAATTTAGTAGTTGAACCTTAGACTAGTTTGAATAATTGTTGTACATGATTGTACTTTTATACTGAGATGTATATTAGTTAAATTCATTACTTCCGTACTTACATTTTTTTTAAAAAAAAGAAAAATTTTTAGACCCTGTTTTATCTTAATTGATAATTAAATCCCAAAGATGATTAAGAAGATGATTAGCGTCCGGTCCCCACAAACTGCTCAGTTAGTCAATTGTTAGTTGCATTTAAATTAATTATTATCAGTTAATGTTATTCGTGTGACATCAGTTTGCTTGCAGAAAAATGAAAAGATAACGATAAACTAAATAAGCCTTTATTTATAAAAGGTGGTGCGTACATTGATAATCTTTTTTTTCACCGCAGACCTCCACGAGGATAACCAAGTGGTTAATCTCCCATAGGAAGTCTTTAGGAAGCCCTCTGAAAGTGATCTTTTTCATAATCCTCCTTTCCTTTTTAAGCATCACACGGTAGACTCCGTCATCAATGAAGATTTCCACCTCATCAGCAACGCGAAGGCGTCGCCGCGGATACTTCCTCGTCGTTGCTACGCGTTTGGGGGTTGCAACTGATCCTCCCTGCTGGAAGGATTGAATGTCTTGAAGCTTTAGCAAAAAATGCAGAATCTTCTCATAAACTTCGTTCTCCATTACTGGCTCCGTGCTTCTACAGCTGAGAGCATAAACGTTTCAGCCATATCTGGACTTTTTGAACCACTTGCTCCTGCCATTATTATTTGTGACTGATATCTACTTGATGATGAATTGTGATTAACCATGATACTCTTATTTATAGTCAAGGATCAAGGCATCTGAAGAGACAGGATCATTAAACTAGACGATTCATCTTCTGAACACAAGATTTTTTTTATTACACGTCATTTTAACCGTCGTTTAAATTTCCAAAATTTAAAATATGCATTTATTAGGGGGAATATCTGATTCAACCGGTTAACTGAGAAGAAAATAGTCAGAAGGCTTCAGTTGATGTGACTCAGTTCACAACTAACCACTCAGTTGATTGCTCCAACTGATCTTCTCCGATACGTTAAATGGTTAATCAATGATTCGATATTAACTGATGTGATTGATTGTTTACGCATTAATTATTGTCTTTCAACAAATATTTTTTGAAACGTGGACCTATGTGATCCATCTATATTCTTCACACGTTTTCATAACACGTACACACACTTTTATCTAAATTTTTCCTAGAGTAACACGTGTCCAAATATTTAAACAATCACATCCATATTTCTATACCCCGCCTCAATTCAGTTCTTCTCTCTTACGCTCACATTAGCATTCAGAGCAAATTACTACTCAAAGCTTATCATCTTTTGCAGATATCACTTCACTCAAATGGCCAACCAAGTTCCTGCTCACATTCTCAACACCGTGTCTGTTGATTTTGATTCAGTCTTAACTGTGAAGGATGAAGGATGAAGGCATCAAAAAAATCTTTCTCAAACTGGAAGCAGCCAGGCTGAAGGGATTTCTGAGAAAATCTCCCCAAGAAATTTATATGAAGGAGATTAAAGACTTTTACACTAATGGATAAATCACTATTGATGGCAAGATCGCTACTACTGTCAACACTCAGCTGCTGATTGTTGATGAAGACTTCTTCAGCGATCTATTTCAACTGCCTTCTGAGGGGCTTGCATATATCTAGGTTTCCGATCCCAAGAAGGAACTGAAGCAAGAAGTACAGTTGCTGGCAGATATTGTAGCCAAAGGGCTATTGGCAAAGGCGGGTTCATTTGCTGCCCTAACCCTTAAAAAATTTCAAGCCATGACGGCAATCATGGTTGAAATGAAAATGAACTGGAAGAACATTATTTTCAATATCTTGAAGAAAAGTTCCAATCAACCAGCAATCCAAGGGATACGCATGCAACTTAGCTATTTGCTGAAGGTGAAGGAGTTAGTGGGTGATGCTACTGAGAAATCATCCAAGTTCAAGGTTTTCAATGCTAAAAATGTCTAGCCACCGAAGCTCAAATTGGACATGTCTTCTTAGCAGTTTTTGAAAGTAAAGAAAGAAATTGGGATGCAGAAAATTCCCAAGTCAGTCAAAAAGGATATGACAAAAATCCAGAAGAGAATCAAGCGCCAACTGAATGTCTCTGAGACTGACTCTGAGAAGACTACGTTGCCCAAAATAACCAAGAAACCCAAGACTCTGTAGACCAAACATGCTGCTACAAGTGGAACCATCAGAACTGAACGGCTGATTCAGTCAGAAGTTCAACAACCTATTCAGGCTATACCTCTGCAAGATATTCCATCTAGATCTTCAGCTGAGGTTCAGTTACCTCAATCTGCTGCTCAATCAAAGGAAAATATTACCGAATTTGGTGATAAAAAAAATCGGCTCGAATCAAGGTTCCTTTGATCAAAATTAATGGCCACACTCCTATACCAATTGCAAGACCAAAAGGAGTAGTAATCAGGGAGAACATTGAAGCCACAACTTCAGGGCTCAGCATTCCTCATGCCCTAACTGATTCAAAGGCAAAGGGAAAATGCAAGAAGAGCCTAGGCCAATAAACCCAATTCAAACTCATATTGATATGATATGGAAAGAGATCAATGAGTTTTCTTTGACAAAGCTGAAACTCTACGATGAATGGCTTAAACTCATAATTGAAGTTTTTGTTTCGCAGTTTCAGAAGAAATCATTTCTGGAGAAATTTATAAAACTGGAGAAGGTTGTGCTTAAAATGGTCAAAGATTCTTCAATTGTTCAAGCTCTGAAGCGAAAGAGATACTTCTTTCCAGATACGTGAGAAAAAGTTACAAAAAATACTTACTCAGTTGCGACTCAATTTTGATCATACCAGTCCAACAACATTCAAAGATAAAGCTGTTTATGACCAACTGGACTCGGATCTTCTATCGCTCCAGATAGAAATAAAACAATGGGAAATTGACCAAGAACCGACTCTTCCAGCAGTTTCCCAAAATCTCTCAACTCAAGAGCCAACTGAATAATCAGCTCAACATCAGGAGCAGTCCAAAGAACCAGTTACTGAGTTTTCCCAGCAAGCAACTGATTCCATTTCCGAAAATGTACAACCATTTTCTTCTGCACCTTCATCCTCAACTGCTGAACTTAAACTTTACTAAGATACAAAGCTGTCACTGGCCAATCTTGATGAAGTTATCAATTCAGTTACCGCTGATATCCAGCTGAAACTACTGAAGCAGTTGAAAAAAATTTTGAAACTGAAGTTCCAGCCAATCAGGCTGAACAGCCAGCCGAACAGGCTATTTTTGAAGTAACTGAACAGCCAGTTCAGTCAGCTGGAATGACCGAACATGTATTTTTTTGAAGAAGCTCAGTTAGACTCGGCACAAACTGAAGAAGTGCCAACTGGAGAACCAGCTAAAATTTCTGTTGTTCATCCAACTGAAGAACTAGTTTGTACATCAGCTGTGCAACAAACTGAAGAGACATCAAGTACCTCTGTAGATCCGAATCCTTCTCAACAACTTCAACATGAAGTCTTACAAAAACAGGACTCGGAACTTGTAGCGCCCCGAAAATCGAAAGTCCACATGAACCACATGCATGCAAATTATTAAATTTCTTTGGTATTTTATTAAATTATTTTAAACCATTAAATTCTTGTTTATTTGATAAATTATGTGTTTAATTATTTTTATGTATAATTCATGCATGATAGAATTTATTTCACGAAATTTTAAAATTTCATGCATTAGGGCTTCTAGATGTATTTCACACTTGAACGAGGAATTGGTACCGGACCGGAGAATTTTCAAGAAAATTATCTTAATTACATTATTTGTTTCTATTAATTCATATAAGGTGTTTTTAAGTGTATTTTTTAAAATGGGATTTTTGGGGTATTTTACCTACAAGATTTTATGTTTTTATGGTACACAAATTTTATCGATTCGAGAGATTTTTTGAGAGTTCAGTTAATATTTTCAAAAACTTTCTAACACGAAATATTTTTCAGGAGTGTGTTTGGATTAAATGAGCCTATTTTAAGTTTTTTTGGGCATAAATATTTTTTTTACTTCTAATTAAACAATTAAGACTCATTATTTACTAATTAATCATTTAAATATTATATTAATTACTACCCTACACCATTTAAACCACCATAAACCGACACCTATCCCTTTCATCATCATTCCTCTTGGTTTCATTATTTTTCAGAGCCTTCCACAGCTTTAAGTATCGGTTGTTGCTTGTTTTTTATGAGAGATTCATCCGGCTCTTCTCCGTTTCCCCTTTCTTCCATCTTCTCGCATAAAAGATCAACAGGCACGCTATGTACTTTTATTTCTGCATCATTCACGTTCTTATTACTGATGTATGTGTAGTCATGTAAGAATACTTTCGATCAAAGTATGAGCTCTAAATGTTTCGGCTTTTTACATGTATTTTTTCATTCTAGGCTTTGTACTCACGTTTTCTGTATTTGTGCAAGGGACGGCTGTATTGAGATGTTAGGAGGCTGTATAGGTTTTGTTTTTTGGGGCTTAGTTGCTGGAGTTAGGAGCTTAGACGAGATCAGTGGGTTGCGAGGGCCGATCGTTGTTGGTGTGTTGTGCGAGAGGGAGTGCTCGATCGGGTTTGTTTTCGTGGTTCTGGCCGTGCGAGAGCCTTCTCCAGCCCTGGACTAGACCCTGATGGGTCTGAGTCGGGGTAAGGACCGGCTCGAACCGTGCCAGAGTAGACGGCAAGATCGCTTGAGCCTAGCTAAGAGAGGAAGCTTGACTTGTGTGGTTCAGAAGTTTGTCCTTCGGGGTGGGGCTGCGGCTTGCATGGGTGAGCAGCCGTGTGTTCATGGGTTCCAAAGAGGTCCTAGGACGGTCTAAGGGAAGCCAAGCCATAGCTGGTGCCGTCGGTTAAGCTAGGGGCGTGAGTTTGGGAGAAAGTAAGGGTAATGAGGTGCAAAATAGGGAAGGGCCGAGATTTGGTTATTTTTCTGAAACTTTCAGCCTTAATGTTTTAGGTCCAACTCTAGTATTTTAGGATCTTTTAAGTGTTTCTAAAATATGGGAAAAAGTTGGAAAAATTTCGGTTGAGTTTCGAGTCGATTCGGGTAAAAACCGGGACCTCGGTCCACGTTTTAAAACAATTAGGTTAAGTTATGAAATGAGCTCGGGTTTACGTCTAGGAATGATTATAAATAAGTTTTGGGATGTTTTAAGGAATTTGTTAAGTTTCGGATCAAAATAAAGAGTTTTGGATTTATCCGGTATTTAGTCGTCGCACGAAACGTAAATTAAAGAATTAATTGAAACGCCGAGATTTATGCTTAATAAAATTATGAAAATTGTATTTAAGCTCAAATAATTATTAGATGTATAATTTTTTAAATTGGATGTTTATGCTAAGGTTTGGTTTAATTCGTGATTAAAACGCATTAATAGGTTATATTATAGATTATTATAAAAGTCATAGATTTAAACCAAATAAAAACATGGGAAAGTTCTTGTAGGCTTAAATAATTATTTGGGACGTGTTAGATCAATGAAATTAGAAAATAAAAAAAAAAAAAACGTGAAATTTTACGTCTAGGGGTGAAATTAATTTTTGGATTTCCAGGGGCAAAATGGTCATTTTGCACCCGGGGTGAGATTTTTGTCCTGGCAGTGCCATGAGCACAAATTCATGATATTTTAAATGTTTACGCATCATGATTCAAGAATTTTAAGATTTTAAAAAAATATACGTTGCATGCTTGAATTTAAAGAAAATTGCATTTATAGATGAATTTTATAAGTGATGAAAATGATAATGTTTTTAATGACGGGAATTAGTTATGGCTATCGAAGTATATGTAAATGTTTAAGACGTATATCTAAATGGTGATGATGAGGCCTCGGCACAGTGGATGGGTGATCCTGTCACTGATGTCCGACAGCCGCCGGATACCGCGGTTTTATGTATGATAGATCCATCGTAAATGATGTACGATAGTCACCTCTAATGAACTGAATTCACGAATGATATGATAAATGATAAATGATGAATGATGAATGATAAATGATGAAAGATGAATGATGAACGATGAATGATGAATGATGAACGATGGTTAACGATGAACTGTTTTGACACGTCATGATTGCATATGACACATTTGCATTAAGTTTTTAAAGTTCATGAAAGATATGTTGAGTATGATATTTTTCATTGTTGTGTGCTATGTATATGTACTTGTTATTCCTGGTACAGGCGTGTTGAGTTTTTAGACTCACTAGGCGTGTGTGAAGCAGGTGAGCTAAATGAGGCTGGTGGAGGTGCCGAACTCTCAGTAGGCAGACCTGGTGCGGTGACATGACCCGAGAACCACATGTTTTCCGCATTTTGATTTATGAGATTTGAGATGAGATGAATATTTTCATACGTTGATTATTTTAGGATTTTTATTAGTTTATGTTTTTGTATGATTATGGATGAGTTTTGTTATTTTAAACTGCACTATTTTTATATTCAAATAAATACGATTATTTTAAATGATATTTGGAAAATGTGAGCTTTATAAAAAAAATATATTTCCGCATTTTTAAAACGAGTAGACGCTTCAGTTGGTATCAGAGCAAGGGTGATGTATAGGGTTGTGCCACCGCCAGCTTCCGCCGCTCAGTCTTCAATCCTTAAGTCTGTAAGCTTTTATGTTTTAAATGATTTAAATGATTTACTCTTATCACCTGCATATTAACATGATTTATGCTTTATGATGATCTACGGTATATGTTTAACTGCTTTTATGATTTAAGGATTTATTGTTTTAAAAACTAGATTAAATTGCATGTTGGTTACGTTTGGAATTGGACTTGTCTAAGAATTCGAATATTGGGCTTTAAGAGAAGTTGATAATGATTTGATTATATTGATTTTAGGTTAGAAGTACTGATGTTCTACTCTTTGTGGTAATAAGTTAAACTTGAAAATTATGAATGCTTTTGGGACTTGTAGAATTTCTAAGAAATTACAGATGGTTCGTGGTTGCTAGTTGAATTAATTTTTGAGGATTTCATGTAAGGATTAATGATTCGAAAACTACGACAATCTTTGGAAGTATAAAAACGTAGAATTTATTTAGGATGCATGCTCTACCTAGTGGGACCTAAGGATTGAATTGCATGGATTGAGAATTTTAGCGACCTAACTGTATTAACCAATAATTTGAGGACTTAAGTTCAACAATAAAATTCTAAGGGACTATTTCGAATTTACCAAACATTGAGATTAAATTTGTAGTTTTGAGAATTTTAAGGTTTAATGAGGCCAAGTCGAAAATTTTATGGGGAAAAATGCAAATTTCGAGGAGTTATAGGCCCAAAATTGTAATTTTCGAGAATTTTAAGGACCAAATTGTAAATTTTGAAATTTTGAGGATTAAATTCGAACTTTTGAGGAACACTTGCGTAAAATCAATAATTTTCGAGGTTATGAGAATTGATCTTGGGTCTAATAATCTTAAAATTATTGAACTTTATATTACGAGAAATCTATAAAATGAAATTAGGAACGCCAATTGCTTATGGGTAATGGTAGAATTTTCGAAATTAAGGACAAATTGAATAATGTTTTGTGGAAAATAAGAGTTAATGTTGCAATTTTAAGAAAATTTGGGGATTTGTTAAGCGGTAAGTGAGAAGCGAATGGTTTAATTAAATGACTTGAATTTTGATGATTTAGGCTTGAAGGGATATTTAGAACTTTAAAACATCTTAGTTATAAGGTTATAAGGAATGCTAATCAAGGGTTTTGTAGGATAGATCAACATTGGTTTGAAAGTTTAAATGCTAGAGAATTAATGATGTGAAAAATTTAAGAATTTAGAGTGATGACAATTTAAGATAAAGTTGATCAATTAGTTAAGTTATAATATTAGATAGTAAGTTAACTTAATTTTTGAGATCCTAAGCTTTGGTGTAGCTTAAGTTTTAATCATGATCTTAAGAGTTATAATTATACCTTGGTTCGAATTTAAATTTTCTAAAAAATTCGGTATGATTGATGGTTAGGTTACCCGATAGACGCATGTAAGAAATTGAGGTAGACACTTTTTCTTTAGGAAATTTTTGTAAGTCATTAAAAAACTTGAGAATAAGTGAATATGTGTGTTGGAATTATGTTATGTAATACTATTTGGGTTGCGCAAGCTTGAATTTTAATTTTATGAAATATGTGTTCGTACGGAAAATTTTGGGTGAAAAAAATAAATAAATAAAAGATAATTAGTGGTGTTCAACATAGGTTACCAGTGAACGAATATTAAGATTTTTACTCAAAAAGAAATCTAAAATCTTGATATGGGAGTTCTAGAATTCTATGGGTTATAAGTGAAGTTTATTTATTAAAGTTAGTCTAATGCTACCATAGGAGAAGTTATTAAGTTTCATACGCTAATATTAATTAAGCATTAGGGATAAATAAGAATGCGACATTCGTTTCAAGAAAAAAATCTAAGAGTCTTAGGCCTCAACTATATTGTAAATAGGAAGGGAATAATTTAAGCATGCAACTGATGCGAGAAGGGTTTTACTAATTATTTAGAAGATCATTATTGTATAATTGGGTTTTATGGATTAACGTTATTCGAGATTTAAGATTTGCAACAATTTTACATCCCGGATGTACTTGTAAATAGTAAGTTACGTAAGTTTTGTACCATAAGATAAAGTTCGATTCAAGGATCTTAGACTAATATTATTATGAGTTATGAGGTTGAGATAAAGTTTAACTTTTAAGTGTATTACAGAGGATAGAAGTCGATCAGTAATTTTTGGTGCTAAGGTCTCTCAAGTTGAACTGCATAAATACAAATGTAATAGATCAATGAACATTACGGGTATATTATAAGAAAAGTAAGACTCAATAAAATTAGGACTGTCATTTTTAATATTGGGAAGTTTGAGAAAAGTTCAAATTCGAGGTTATAGAAAAATGGAACTGAGTCACCATAAGTTGTTAAAAGTTGCAATTCGCAAATAAGGATTTTGGTAGGAAAATTTAATTAGGATTGAGGAAACGTAAGGACAACTTAATACTTATTTTATCAGAGTAGCACAGCGAAAGCGTGAATTATTGAGATTCTAGAATTAATGGTTTAAACTTTTTGTTTATCGAGAATAAGCGAATTTCGGGGACGAAATTCAATTTAATGGGGGTAGATTGTAACGCTCCGAAAATCGAAAGTCCACGTGAACCACATGCATTCAAATTATTAAATTTCTTTGGTATTTTATTAAATTGTTTTAAAGCATTAAATTCATGTTTATTTAATAAATTATGTGTTTAATTATTTTATGTATAATTCATGCATGATAGAATTTAGTTCACGAAATTTTAAAAGTTCATGCATTAGGGCTTCTAGATGTATTTCACACTTGAACGAGGAATGGGGACCGGACCGGAGAATTTTCAAGAAAATCTTAATTACATGATTTATTTCTATTAATTAATATAAGGTGTTTTTAAGTGTATTTTTTTAAAATGGGATTTTTGGTGTATTTTACCCACATGATTTTATATTTTTACGGTACACAAATATTATCGATTCGAGGGACTTTTTGAGGGTTCAGTTAATATTTTCAAAAACTTTCCAACACGAAATATTTTTCAGGAGAATGTTTGGATTAAATGAGCTTATTTTTAAGTTTTTTTGGGCTTAAATATTTTTTTTACTTCTAATTAAAAAATTAAGACTCATTATTTACTAACTAATCATTTAAATTATATTAATGACTGCCCTACACCATTTAAACCACCATAAACCGACACCTATCGCTTTCATCATCATTCCTCTTGGTTTCATTATTTTTCAGAGCCTTCCCCAGCTTTAAGTATCGGTTGTTGCTTGTTTTTCATGAGAGATTCATCCGGCTCTTCTCCATTTCCCCTTTCTTCCTGTTGGATCTGGGTTTTCTACACGCCCAAACGCAGCGGAAGTTTTAAAAATTTTATTTATTTTGACAATCAAAATATGTTTTGCTTTGGGCGCTCGTATGATTTTATCATTAGACATTCATAGGGCGTAAGAATTTATACCTTTGGTACCGGCCAAGGGTTACATTAGACCAAGTGTTTTTCCTTGGGGTATTTCAGTTATGTTTAGAGGTTAATGAATCGTGTATTTTAGAAGTACTTTGATGATTGTATGATTATTCTATCGATGACATTCTGATATATTCAAAGAATATGACTGATTATACCTAACATTCGAGAATTGTGTTGAGTACTTTGAGAACAGAGAAATTGCATGAAAACCTGTCAAAATGTGAGTTTTAGTTGAGACAGATTGTATGTTTGGGGCACAGTATATCCGAAGATGATATAGCGGTTGATCTGAATAAGTTGAGGACGTGATCAGTTAGCCAAGACCGACATTAGTGTCATAAATTCACAGTTTTATGAGTTTAGCAGATAAGTATCGATGATTGATGTTTCGAATCTGATTGAATATTGCAGTTGTTCTGAATTCGTGTTTGAAACATATTGTAGACCGTTGAGATTATATGTTGTCTAAGTCGAACCAGAGCTGATTTTAAGAATTAAAGCGGCTCAGAAAGTTTATCAGAACGTTCAGAACTCGATAGCGATGGTCAGAGAAGGGCATTGATCCGAGTATCAGGTTTTGTGACAGTGTGTTTTATGTGAATAATCGTCTTGTTGTGCCAGATGTTTCAGATTTGAAACGACAGACATTATCAGAAGCACACAGTAGTCGATTCAGTATTCGTCCTGATGGCAGAAACACATGTATAATGATTGAAAAGACATATTGGTGAAAAAGATGAACAGTGATATTGCTGAATTTGTATCCAAATGTCAGAATTGCCAGCAGATGAAAGACGAAAGAAAGAAATCAGGAGGTCTATTACAGAGCTTGTCTATTCCTGAATGGAAATGGGGATTACATTTCCATGGACCTTCGTGACGAAGCTACCACGTTCCTCCCAAGGTTGCGATGCGATTTGGGTTGTGGATTGACAGATTGACCAAATCAGCATGCTTTATTCCGTATAAGATGACATACAGACATGACCAGGATGGCAGAGATTTATGTCAGAGAGGTGGTTAGATTTGCATGAAGTGCCGGAAGTCGATTGTTTCCAGACTGTGATCCTCGGTTTACTTCGCACTTTTGGCAGAGGTTTACAGCAGGCTCTAGGTACGAAGTTACATCTGAGTACTGCATATTATCCACAGACCGACGGACAGTCAGAGCGGACTATTCAGATATTGGAGGGATATGCTTAGAGCTGTAATGCTTCATTTTAGCAGTAATTGGCAAGATTCTTTGCCACTTTGTGAGTTTTCGTATAACAACAGCTATCAGACGAGTATTGAGATAGCACCGTTTGAAGCGTTATACGGCAAAAAGTGTAGATCCCTCTGTATTGGGATTATATCTCTGAGGTAACTTGAGATTGGACCTGATATGATCAGAGATATGACAGAAAAAAGTGAAGCTGATTCAAAAAAAGATGAAGGCAGCTCAAGACAGACAGGCCAAATATGCCAATGTTCGACGTAGACCGTTGGTATTTGAGGCAGGATACCGAGTATCTTGAAGATTTTTCCTTTTAGAGGAGTTGTCAGATTTGGCAAGAAAGGAAGTTGTCTCCACGATATATTGGGCCACATGAGATTCTCGAAAAGATAAGAGATCGCCCCTATCGACTCGCTTACGCCTTCTTTATCTGGGATACATGATGTCTTTCATGTTTCTTTATTGAAGAAATATACTTTCCGATGCTTCACATGTCATTCAGCCAGACGAGGCAGAACTTGACGAGACACTGAGTTACTTCGATGAGCCGATCCAAATTCTCGATCGTAAAGAAAAGCAGCTCAGAACGAAGATTATTCCGCTTGTGAAAGTTCAGTGGAGTCGTCATGGCATTGAAGAGGCTACCTGGGAGACTGAGTCAAATATGAGACAGAGATTCCAAGAGTTGTTTAACTGATGTGAGTTTTCTGTTTAACTTCTGTTATACATTCCTTTCTGATATGATTTGATTGCCTGTGATTTCGGGAAAGAAATCGTATCTTAGGGGGGGAGAAATGTAATGCCCGAGATTTTGATTATTGTAATCTGAAATAATTTGTCGATAAATTGATGTGATTATACACAGAAAGGATCGGACCGGGGAAGGACCGGGAGGAAAGAATGTTATGTGCGAGGACTGAGCACCTCGCGCATATGCGCGACCCAGTCGGGCGCATATGCGCGAGGTAAGCAAAGAACCTCGCGCATATGCGCGACAAGGCTGCGCATATGCGCGAGTATGGCAGAGAATTGCAAAGAACCTCGCGCATATGCGCCGTGTGAGGGCGCGCATATGCGCGAGCTGCCGTGAGGTTACGCGCCGAGGAGGGCCCGCGCATAAGCATGAGACGTTGCAGCACCTAGAGTTAGCCACTTCGTCATGGCATGCAGGAATATATATACATATAACATTTCCTTGAGAATGAGCAAGAAACAAGAACGAGAGCTTCAGGGGAATTGTCACTTTTCCTTTTTGAAGTTGAAGGTTACAGAAGATCGTTTTTGAAAGTGGAAGGTTACAGAAGATCTGTCCGTCTGAATTTCAATCCGACTGCAGTACCGTGTTCTTATCGACGAGAACTACAACTGACGTAAGTTTATTTATGTTCTGTTATGATTTGAAATTATGATATTACCAGAATCAGATATGATTGTATATGGTGTTCTTGACATAGTAGACATCGTATAATCGAGACCGATTGAAGAACAGATGTCGTATGAAATTTTTATGATTTTCAGAATGGATTTGATAAAGTTTTGATATCAGATTTGTATTGTTATTGATTATGAGTTGTGGGAATTGATATCTGTTGATTTGTATTGCGGGGTATATTGAGATTGTGCAGTTATGCCGTTGAAAAAAAATGTGATTTAGTTCTGATTATATCCAATATTGATTGAGCGATATATTGATATCGTGCCTATTGGGAATGTCATTTCAGATTTGATATTGACAGATTCGAATTCGAGACTTCGACTTCGTCAGACCGAGAAGAGAAAGGTATAAATCAATGTTGATCCGGGATTGCACAACTCGAGTTTGATTTAACTTGAGTTTCCCAAAATCATATACTTAACTGTCATTGCCTCGATATGTTGCAATGTTTGAGATTGATATGAATATTCTATTGATTTATAGTTAAGCACATGTTATGTGAAGAGTCATGGGCGGATGTGCCTAGTTCTTGGGCTAATATGCCTGATATTTGGCGGAGATGCCAATTTGGCAGGAGATGCCAAGTCTTTGGCAGAGGTGCCAAGACACCGGACGTTTGGTCATATCGATGTTGCTTAGGAGTGGATTGACTTCTATCGCCCAAGATTCGATATGGACAGGACCAAAGTCCTGTAAATAAGAACGTACCGCCACCACGATCAGGAGAGTAGGTGGGAGATTGTTACGTTCTTATTCAGATCGGGATCCATAGATTAGGAAAGTGTCGAGTCACAGATTATGAGTCAGAGTTTGATTTACAGTTTTATATCGATTCATGTCTTTCAAATTTGATACATGTTATTGATATTTGTTGCATGCTTTTATATCTGTTTATAGGATTTCATGTATACATGATTTATACTGGGAATGTATTTCTCACTGGAGTTATCTGCCTGTTGTTGTGTTTGTATGTGTGCATGACAAAAGGTGGGACAGGATCCGGGTCAAGACGAGGATGAGAGATTATACTTTAGTGTGAAGATTCGGACCCAGAAGGAGAGTAGGTTTCAGCACTTGATATTTAGTGGTTGAACACTAGTTTGATTTTAATGTAATGGTACTAGACATGTACTTTTACTTTTGATATGTATATCAGATTGATTACATTATGTTTCCTCATTCGTATTTAAAAAAAAAATATAGAACATATTTATCTTAATTGATTCAATTATCCCCAAAGATAATTAAGAAATGAATTAGCGTCTGGGTCCCCACAGTTACGATCTCTTAGTTACGTCCTATCAATTTGGTTCTTCAGTTCTTTTACTGATTTGTTTGTCAGACTCTGAAATTTCATAAATTCCAACATTTAAATAAATTCATACGGATTAAATGGACGTTTTAAAGTTTTTGGCGCTACAATTGGTTCGACCGTAGAACTCAGTATCATGCTAATATACCAGACGAGGGCAGTACTTTCTTTACCCGAGTAATGAAGAAAAATGCATGAAATAACTACAAGAGATGACAAACACAAATTACGTTCAAGTATCGATTCTTTAGTGATTGGAGATTTGAAGAAACCGGCCAAAACCACAAAGAAAAACTATCAAATTCAGGCAATAGTTTCACGAATAATGAAAACATCGATTCCTAGTGACATGATCGATTGAGGGATATTGTTGAGCTATAATAGCTTAGTTTTAAAATATTGAATACCGATTAATTGAATTAAGCATTTTTTTTTTTCAAACTAAGCAGAAGAAACTCATAACAATCTTTTACAGAAACCGATTAAACATTTTGGTAAAACATTTAAAAGATACAAGTTGAATATGTAAAACGTTTTGATTGAAGCATATTATCAAACACTTGATATGCAGTATTTTGATATTTGAAGAACACATAAAATGTTCAGCAATGTATTATCTTAAAAAACAGTAGCAATAAGTAAATGCAATAAAATAAAGATGCAAAAATTTTTTATGGATGTTCGGATACAAACAACTCCTACGTCACCCCTTCTTCTACCTAGGAATGTTTCACTATAAGACTTTGATTTATACAATTCTACAAATCTATTTCAACTTTTGCCTAATTGAAACTCTTAGGGCATTCGATTGTACGCCACAATCTAACAATCCACATAATGTTTATCATCTCTTATCCCAAGATTACAAATACAATCTTTAATGTCATTGTATGAAGACTCACTTATCTAAATTCTGAAATTCAACTCTCATGTACATATGTGAGTGATTGTGAAACGACCCTACTTTTTACTTTAAAATTCTACTAATTTTTTTTCATTAATTCGAAATCACCATTCATAAATAACTTATCATTTTCATAAATCAAAATAATTTAACGATTAGAATCTCAAGTGTATAAAATTTCTAAAATCGTCGATTACCAAAAAATCAACTTCTACTTTTAACATGATCAAAATTAACTTCAAAATAAATTATAAAATCTCTAATAACATCCTTTAAAAAATCCTTTAAACTTTTCCTATCAATCTAGTGCGGAAATAAATGTCCTTCGGAAATGTACAAGCCGTACTCGATCCACTCAAGCTTCAGCGTCTCCCTCAATATCATCATCACCTGCAGCATTCAAACATAGTGAGTCTAATGACTCAGCACATTCTAACATGAGTAGAAAATAACACATATACAAGAACATGCATTACAATCATACTTGTATTTAAAATAATTTTGAGTATAAATAAATCATATATCGTAAAATCATAAAATCATAAAGCTTTGCATCATTTATCATTTTGGGTAAAGTTTGATCCTTGAAAGTGACTAGCCTTTTATCATCTGGTCGACTGATCGGTCTTAGCTCACCATAGCAAATCGGGACGGGGACTAGGCACCGCCATGGAAATACGCTCGTCGGGCTCTTTCTGGGGTCTTTTCCCTCACGACATTCCCATCAAATTGCAAGTTCACCGTACCTTTTCAAAACGGATCCCGTCATATCCTCTATATCATTTGTCATAGTCAATTCACCTCCTTCAAAATATTTTTCCTTTTTCCATTATAAAGCATAAAATATCATGACTTTCCAAAAATAACATTTTAACAGTAAAAATTGCACAACTTTACCATAAATCATAAAATTCAATATTTTCATTATAAACATTTTAAAATATCAATTAGCATGTATTATGATTCTTCAGCGCACTGCCAAGCCTTTCGTACTACGCGGGATGCAAAATTACCATTTTACCATCGGACCCGAAAATTCTCGATTTTAATATTTTCTTATTTTTATTGACCCGAGCCTATCCCAAATCACTATATAAGCTTAAATTCGTCCTTTAATACTTTACTTAGACGTAAACCCGAGCCTTTAGATTTAATAACTTATTTAGTAAACCATGAAGCGTTTTTACCCCGAATAAATTTAAAACTTAATATTTTCTTCTCAAGTTTTAAACATAAACTTTTCATTCCCAAACTTAAGATGACACCTTAAAATACACCTGTAAATATTTCTTAAACATAAAATTTAGCTCCTCAACTAATTTCTCAATTCTTTTTAAAACTTAACCATACGTGTCGGTTTTAATACGTATCGAATCAAAATTTAACCAAATTTTACCAAAATTGAACCATGACTTATTAACACCTAAATAACCCTTTTTCATCCCAAACCAAGCCAATTAAAACACATAGAACAACTTAAACAGCTACTGAAAATTTGCACTCTTTTTCCGAAAACCTAGCTTGAACCAATCATATGCCCTTCGTTCCTAGGCCTCTTCTGACCCATCCAACCCTTAGCACACCTTGTTGGGACCCTAACCGAAACCCTTGGAGCCTGCTGGACCAGCCCTTGCATGCTAGAGCCTCAAACCCGTGCAACCTTGGACTCACACGACCAACCTTTGCCCTACAGCCCTTCCTCCTTGCACCACCCTTTTCTCAAGCCATCTAGGACCATGACTAGACCCTATTAGGAGCCCTGGATTTGACCCTATAGCAGCACACATCCGTGCCCTCCTAGAACCCAAGTTCGAAACCCTAGTCCCATAAAAATCAAATTTGCATTCATATTATTTCCCAATCTTTTTCAGCCCTTAAACATGCATCTATGGACCTTTAAACATGTGGAAAAACGTCCCTTCCCATAGCCATACCATGGCAGCCCCTTTGTATGTAGAACCCGTAATTAGACTACGTACGAGCCATGCATAATTCTAGTATTTACATGATTTTGTTGCTTGAGTATTTAAAGTTAATTATTTTATTATTTCATGCAGTAGTTTGATTTTTCAGTTATTTCAGTGAGGTCGGACTGGAGTTGGAGCTTTGAGATAGAATTTAAGATTCGATAAATATTTTCAGACTTTATTTTAGATAGCAAGTAAGTTAATTTAAGTTAATAAGGAGGTTTGAGGATTTAATTTAATTACTTGAGGTGAGTAGAAAATAAATTCATTTGAGTTCCTTAATTAAGGGGTTAGTTCACTGAATTATTTAAAGGATTAGTGAGGCTTTTAAGGGTTATTAATTTACTAGATAATCAACATTTCCCCTCCATTTATTAGTGAATTTTCGGCCCCCCTTAGTTGCTAGATTATCCCTTGCCAACTCAACACATTTGACCCTTTATTTGTTATTTAATGAGTAGGATAATTCTTCAATCTTTTTAGCACCATTTTATTAACCAATTAGTATTATCCTAGTCTAGTTAGCATGAAAGATAATCGGCCACCCCATCCAATCCCTCCAACAATTCATTTGATAGCAAACAACATTTTAAAATTCAAATAATGGTAGACTTGGTCACCCTTTGTATCCCTTTATTATGGGATCTCCCCTCACTCCCCTAACCACTTAATTCCTCTCCCCCCCCCACCGAAATCAGCAGCCATTTCAGATTAAAAATCGTGAGCACCATAGCCTAGAACAAGAGTGAAAGTCGAGAGCAAGAAAAGAAAAAGAAAGAAGCGCTCCACCTCCTCCGCGCCGAGTCGTCGTATTCTTTCGTTTTTCATTCAAACGAAAACCAAAGCATGTTTAGATTCTTTCAAACCTCAATCAAGTCCTATTATCATTATTTTTACATTACATGATCATCATTTCCATGCAAAAACCGAAACACACCAAGAATTTTCAGAAAAATATAACATGCAGATTTTTGGTTCTACCATGCTTCACGATTGGTATGTTTTGTTTCGATTTCAAGGATGGCTCGTTCCAGGGGCTCGAAGCTGCATATGAACATGTACTAGGACATGTTAGGGTCATGATAGAACGTTGGTTCCAGCCCCATACACAATAGAATTCGTCAATGACAGCACATCCCCCATGAGTGTCATATTGAGCTTCAAAAATTCTGTTTTGAGGTCAAGGGAAAGGATCTGATCTTGGCTGCCCTAAGGGCCTATAGCCATGGTTAGATCACTCCCCTAGCATGTCTAAGACGTGACTAAGTCACCCTTTTGGTGGCTCGGTCCATGGTTCATCGGTTTTTAAATCAAATGCAAGAACAGCCCCCTCCCCTCTCGGCCCCCCTCGGTTTTGACAGCATGTATGAGTTCGGCTTTGGTTGGGTTGGTATGGATCTTGGTTGGCCTATGGCCCTTAGACACGGTTCATTCCATGCTCCTAGATGTCTAGATCGTGCCATGGTCAATCAATGGCCACTGGAACGAGTCGAGACAGCAAGCAAAGCAAAGCACCCCTCATGCGCGCAAAGGTGCTCTCGGGTGTAACTTTTCTGATGTTGCTGGAATACTTCGAATTATGGCTGGCCTAGGGCCCTTATCCATGGTTCAAATAATTCCTTGGGATGTTGGTAAGAGTCTCTGGTCGGTGGTTCACGCCCCAATGGCCGGTAGTCTCGAAAACAACACAAGATACGCGATGGTACAGCTGCTGGAAATTTATTGCAAGTTGCTGTGTTGGTTCGGAGGCTCGTTTGAGTTCTTGGTTGGCTTTTAGCCTATGGCCTTGGACTGGACAGTGCCTCATCAAGTTATGAAGGTCGTGTTTTTGACCGTTTGTGATTCGGATCATTTTTGAGGTCATACGGGAATTTACGGTGCGATGTGCCAAATTGACTCTCGAAAGAGCGTTTCTTGTTTTGGCCTCTATTTCACCTAGATTTCGACCCTCATCATTTTAGGAGCATTAGTTCATAATTTTAAGCGTATTTTAATCATGACTATACGTCGGTTCAGTGTTGGTTCGGGTTGGTTCGGAGTCATGATAAAATTCGAAGTCGTTAGACGTAATTGTCGCATTTTCAAACTTAATTGCATAGTTTGGTCAAGTATAAGCTATTGCATATTTTTCATGGCATATTTAGGTTGCAGAGAGCCTGGGAGCGATCCAATCCAGTTGGTAAAATATACAGGATATTTTCATTATGCCATTTAATTATATTACGTGCATGAAAATAGAAAATACTTATTTTTGAGATTTATGCGATATTGCTTGTGGTCAATTCACTATTATGGGAGCATTATTTTATACGGTCGCCAGTGACCGATCAGTTCAGTTTGGTACCACCCGGTCGCCAGTGACCGGTCAGCTCAGTTCAGTTTGATACTCCCCGGTAGCCAGTTACCGATCAGTTCAGTTCAGTGCAGGGGCCACAGGCGTAGACCATAATCTCAACAGAAAATTTTTATCAGTTATTTCAGTACAGGGCTCCAAGGAGCAAACATTTTCACTATGATTTTCAGTTCAGTTATGCACGTATTATAATTGTTTAGTACAAGTTATTTTAAGTATGCCTCATGACATGATATTTTATCCATGCAAATTACATTTTCTCGTTACCTACGATATTTGCATGCTGAGTCTTTAGGCTCACTAGACTTGATTGTTGTAGGTACTGATGAGGCCAGGGCCGAGGGCGGGGACCAGTGAGCCAGCTTGGGTCGGCAGTAGTGGCACCCGAGGACCTCAGTTTCAGCACATGTCATTTTATGCTCAAACATTTTTACCAGTTGTTGGACATTCTTTGAATTGTTATTTTTGGCAAACTTTATTTTTTTCTGCTGCTATATATATTTTTTTAAACATTGAACTTGATTCATCAGTTGATTTTATGGATGAGGCACTCCATTTATTTTAAAAGAAAAAATTTTTAATTTTCGCAAATTTTCAAAGCAAGGATTTTCGGGCCTTTACATTGTACATCATAACCATGAATTTAGAAACACAATAACTCAAGTTTTGTTCATGTTATGCCACAAAAACGAAATTATACAAAGTGTATCATATTTTCCATGCAAACATGATTAAACACATCTAACAGATTTGAATGTTGCAAAAAAAAGTTTTAGAAACGTGCCTTTGCGTTTAAAACGCTCGAAATATGAATATCATAGCGGTGGAACTTCTGTGACAAACGGAGGACAATTTTTATTTTTTTTTTACCTATTTTCCTTTTCAAAACTCTTGTCAAAACTCCACCAAAAACCCACCTTGGATGCAAGGTAGTCTGGTGGTCATTGTTGGAAAAAAGAACGAGGAAGAAAAACGAAGAACAAAGGAGAAAAATAATCGGAAACTTCCCTTGACTTGCAAAGGAGAAACGGCCGTTGTTCCCCTTTCCTACAATCTCACGTATTGTGTGTGTGTGTGTGTGTTACGGTGTGTGTAGGTGTTTAGAGGTGTGTGGGTTTATGTTTAAATTAACAAATAAAAAAATAAAAAAACTTCTTGACTTTTTAATTAATGGGCTTAGTCAACACTAGTTTTTAATTAATAAATTAGGCTCATTAAGATAAATAAAATCATTAAGCTTTAATTATAACGGTTTAAAACATATATTTCCAAAAATCTCCTTATACAATACATTAAATTACTTGGTCTAACTAATTAATTTAAATTTGACCCTAAAAATGCAATAATTCTTAAAATATTTAAAATAAATATTTTCTTAACTAAAAATAAAAATTTAGCTTTTAAATCTTTAACACTTTAATCGTTTCCGATCGTCTGAAAATATTTAAATAATGGAATCAAACAAAATTACCTGATTAATCATTTATTCATTCAAAATATATCATTCATGCATCCAAAATCATTTAACTAAAATATTTTAGCAATTTAATAATTTTCATGCATGCGGTCTACGTTGACTGAATTTCGAGCGTTACAGATTATGTGTGAAGATTTAATCTTTTTTGCATGTATAATCTCAAATGTATCATCACAATTGGGTTTGCTCTCTTGTAGGCTACTTATGCTTTGAGTTCCCTTCCAAAAGCTTGTATTTTATATTCAAGAAGTTTTATTTATAACATTAGCAATGTTATGAACGTTTGAAACAAGAATATGATCATTGAGAAAGTTTCTGTATGGTTTCTTATATTGAAACGATAATATTCGTGTTGCTGGTTATTTACTGGATTTGACCGCTACTGATGTAACGTTCCGTACTTTGTACTACTTGAATTTTGCGGAAAAATAAAAATTTTCTTAAATAAGAAATAAACTCTCAAGTTTCGATTTAAAAATAAATTGTTCATCGCAAAATATATGCGACAAAAGATGTCCAGTAAAGTTGCTAAAGAAAAATATTTGTTTAAACATCGTAAACCAAAACGTGAAATCAAAGTATTTTGAACATTGCATAAAAACTTAAAATATGGCGGTCATCGGGTTTAGCCTACCGCTCAGTCCAAGCCAGCTCACTGGTCCTCACCCCTCGTCTCCTCAAATTCATCCTCACCAACATTTATCAAGTCTGGTGAGTCTAAGGACTCAACATGTATAAACTAGAAGTAACGAGTAATACGTAATAAAATCACATGCAACTTTAAAATAGGACGTACATACTTGAACTTTAACTTGCATACATGAACTTAAACATACGTACATATCATAGACGTGCCATCAACGTAAAATTTTTCTTAAACACGCTTACATCGTACATACTTGAACATACATAAACTTCATCATTTTGCGTAGAGATATGTTTCAAAGCAAGTGACCCATACATAAATATGCATGATCAGACTAAACCACAGTACTGGGCTGACAGGAAAGATCCATTGCCACATACATGAGATCCCCGTTAATAATTTAACGGGTGGATTGGTCCCTGGTCATACTTTACCGCTTTCCAATCCTGATCTAAACCCGTTCATAATTTAACGGGGTGGATTGGTCCCTGGTTATACTTTACCGCTTTCCAATCCCATACATAATTTGGTCACAAGACATTTAGCATACCTCAAAAACTTAAAAGTATTTTCTTTGCACGTCGAACAAAATTACTTGGCACTGAGGGATTCGTTGGATCTCGCTTGGGCCACTGCTGCACATACTATCATGAGTTTAAAATACTTAACTTGCATAACTACAACGTAGGTATTCGTGCTCACCACTGAATCAAATAAATAGCTTATGACATTCTAGATTAATCGGGACTTGACCTCGTTTAATCATCGTACTAACCGTGATCTTGAACCCCAAATCAAATCTTAATGTGAAATTAAAATCATTCCCAAAAAGATGGTACACGGACCCCGTGCCCAGATCCGGCTCTAGGTCCGTGTAGGTTCTGGAAAGACACACCGAAAAGAAAGAAGGACACGGACCCCTTGCTAGGGTCCGTCTAGGGGTCCGTTTAGGCAATGGAAAATGGCACTTCGGAAGAAACAAGAGCACGGACCCCATGCCAGGGTCTGTGTTGGGGTCCGGCTAGCCTCAGATGAAAACAAACCCGCGGAAATTCTTATATAGTGCTTAATTCCCCCAACTCAATTGAATGGACTAAGAATCGATACTTTGAGAACCATCTTAGGACGCTACGGTATTGACTCCAACCAGTGCAAACAATCCAACAACTCCAACGTCGACAATATACAACAAAACGACAAAAATTTCAAAATTCGACACCATTATCTTCCTACGACTTCTATTATCTCCCAAGCCATCCCGACTCAAAACGAAACCTCAAATAGTACTAAACACATCCCACATTATGTCTAAACGCAGTAGTGATGCCCTAGCGATGTCCAACGAAGCCTGCAACTCAAACACTTCAAGAACACATCAATAACATATTTTTAATAAAAATGTTGTTTGAGCAGTTCCACGAAAATGATCATAACTCACTCAATATTTGTCCAAATATTTCGAATTTATTGTCAAATCGAATGTATCAAAAAGTTCTACGTTTCATATGTTGAAAGTATTTCCCGGTGAGAGGCCGAAAAATCGCAGTATTTAAAAGAACAGTAAATTTCGAGTTTTAGATCTAAAAACGTTTCCAAAAATCAACCTAACAAGTTTCTGCTCAAACTTTGCACATCACACATGGATTTTATACACATAAAAACATCACAACACATAATATGACTAGATCGACGTAGGAAAAACAGAATATACATGCCTTTAAATATTTAACGTTACCGAACGACGACACCAAAGCGGGAATGATGCGAGAGACCATCTAGGGCGAACGTGACGCGATTTTCCTTGAAGAAATTAGCGAAACTTGCTGGAAAAATTGAAAAAAAGGGGCGGCTGCTCTATTGTAGAAGAACCCTAGGTTTTCTATTTTAAAAATTATCGAAGTGAATAATGAAGTGTGTGTGTGTCTGTTAGCCGATAATGTGTCTGTGTGTTAGTGAGTTTAGATAATATTTAGGGAATAAAATTTTGCTTAATTAATAATTAACAACTAATTAAAAGTACTAACCCTATTAAAAAGTTAATCAAAATGGTAAACTACTACACACTCTAATAAAATCCTCTAATTAAAATAAAGCTCACAATTGTTAAACTTTAAAAGTTTTAAAATTCTAAAATCACTCAAATAAATAATTTAGGCTTTTAAAATGGTAGAACTAAATAAATTACTAAAAATACCTCATCCTTAACTTAAGATAAACTACTATGTTTTAAAATTGCCAAACTCGTCGCCGTTCTCTTTTCCTCGATCCCGTATCGGATGATCGCCTAAAACATGAAACTCAAGAAAATATTTTTAACGTGCATCACATAAGCATAAATAATTTAAAATGATGAAATCTCATAAATCATGTATAACTAAAAAAATCACTTTAAAATTAAATAAACGATTTAACTATTAAGTAATGCATGGGATTTACGTGTACTGATTTTGGGCTCTATATTTCCTCCCCCACTTATATAAATTTTGTCCTCGAAATTAAATCTTACCAAACAACTCCGGGTAGCGGCTTCTCATATCTGTTTCGGATTTGAATAGGTCTTTCCTCATACGACAGATCTGGAGCAAGCTGGAACGGCACATAGCTCAAAACATGGGAAGGATTAGCTAGGTACTTCCTTAGCATCGAGACGTGTAAAACATTGTGTACACCGGTCAGATTCGACGGTAAGGCTACAGGATTAGCTAATGTCCCAACTTTGTCAAGAATCTCGAACGGTTCAATAAATCTCGAACTGAGCTTGCCTCTCTTCCCAAATCTCATAACACCCTTCATGGGTGCTATCTTTACAAAGACGTGATCACCTACGACAAACTCTAGATCTCTTCTTCTCTTGTCAGCATAAATTTTTTCACGACTCTGTGCGGTCTTCATTCTGTCTCGGATCTTGACCACCACATCTGCAGTCTGCTGAACTATTTCTGGACCAAGTTCTACTCTCTCACCGACTTCATCCCAATGAATCGGCGATATGCACTTCCTCCCATACAATGCCTCGTATGGAGCCATACCAATAGATGATTGGAAGCTGTTGTTGTAGGTAAACTCCACTAGATGTAGCTCAGATTCCGAAATCCCATTGAAATCGATCATACAGGCTCGCAATAGATTCTCCAAAATATGAATCACTTGCTCAGACTGACCATCTGTGTGGGGACCCAGAGGCTAATTCATTTTTTTAATCATCTTTAGGAATAATTAGACCAATTAAATAAACATGGTCTAAATTTTTTTTAAAAAATACAAATGCGGAAACGTAATGTAATCAATCTGATATACATATCAAAAGTAAAGTACATGTCTTGTACTCAATACATTAAACTCAAGCTAGGGTTCAACTACTCTATATCAAGTGCTGAAGCCTATCTACTTCTGATCCGGATCTCCACGCTAACTTGTCCTCTCTCATTCTCTTCTTGTCCGTGATCATGTCTCACCTGTTATCATGCACACATACAAACAAGACAACAGCCGGATAACTACGGTAAGAAATACATCCCATTATAAACAATGAGCACTTGCAATCATATATCAAATATAAAAGCATGAAACGGATATCAATAGCATTTATCAAATCAGAAATACATGTATCGATATAAAGCTGTACATAAACTCTGGACTCGTCATCTCAGACTCGACTCATCTCTAATCTAGGGATCCCGGTTCCTAGACATTGTCTCATATATCGAATCTCAGCGATTGGAATAAATCAACTCCTCAGCAAACATCGATGTAAACCAAACATCCAGTGTCTTGGCATAACCGCCACAGACTTGGCATATCCTGCCAATGACTAGGCATCTCCGCCCATGACTCAATACACGCTTTGCTATAAATCAATTGAATAAGCATCTCAATCTCAGACATTGCAACATATAGAGGCAATGACAATTAAGTATGTGATTTTGGGAAACTCAAGTTAAATCAAACTCGAGTTGTGCAATCCCGGATCAACATTGATTTATACCTTTCTCTTGTCGATCTGACGAAGTCTTGAAGTCGCCGCTGTCACTACTCAATCTGGCAATTACAATCGAATATACTGTATCAATATAGGACTCAACTCGAGACAGCTCTATCTTATCAAATTCTTATGTCATAACAGTACCATTTCGATATGTCCCGGTAATACAAAATCAGTATATAACAATCCACAACTCATAATCAATAACAATACAAGTCTGATATCAAATCTCAATCAAATCCATTCTGAAAATCATAACAATTTCATACGGTATCCGTTACTCAATCCGGTTTCGATTATACGATGCTTATTATGTCAAGAACATCATATATTAATCATATCCGATTCCTTCAATATCATATTTTCAAATCATAACAAAACGTAGTAAAACTTACGTCCAGTTGAAGCTTTCGTTGCTATCAACACTGTACTGAAGTCGGATTGAAATTATAACGGACAGATCTTTCGCAAATGCAAATCTACGATTCAAAGGAATTGAAAATTCTTCCAGCACTTCCTCTCGATTTCATTTTTGTTGTGTTGTTTTGAAGGAATAAAACCTCAATATATATGTCAATGCATGAGAGAGACCATGTGGCTCAATGTTCTTGCTGCACGTCTCGCGCATATGCGCGACCCTCCTCGGCGCATATGCGCGAGACATTCTGTCTCGGCGCGTAACATCACGGCAGCTCGCGCATATGTGCGCCCTCACCCAGCGCATATGCGCGAGGTCCTTTGCAACTTTCTGCCATCCTCGCGCACATGCGCGGGTCCATGTCGCGCATATGCGCGAGGTTCTCTACCTACCTCGCGCACATGGTCGAATCATGTCGCGCACATGCGCGAGGGGTACTGTCCTCGCACATGAACTCTCGCAAGAAAACTCAAATCAAGTCTCGAAGCGATCCTTCAGAATCATATCAATTCATAAATCAATAATCGCGGAGTAATAGATAAACAAATCCCGGGAATTACATTTCTCCCCCCCGAAGATACGATTTCGTCCTCGAAATCATAGGCAATCAAATCATATTAGAAAGAAATGTATAATAGAAGCTGAATGGAAAACTCACATCAATAAAATAATTCTGGGAATCTCTGTCTCATATCTGACTCCGTCTCCCTGGTAGCTTATTCGATGCCATGACGACTCCACTGAACTTTCACAAGCGGAATAGTCTTCGTTCTGAGCTGCTTTTCTTTACGATCGAGAATCTGGATCGGCTTTTCAAAGTAACTCAGTGTCTCATCAAGTTCTGCCTCATCTGGCTGAATGACATGTGAAGCATTGGGAAGATATTTCCTCAATAAAAAAACATGAAAGACATCATGTATCCCAGATAAAGAAGGCGGTAAAGCAAGTCGATAGGCACGATCCCCTATCTTCTCGAGAATCTCATATAGCCCAATATATCGTGGAGACAACTTCCCTTTCTTTCCAAATCTGACAATTCCTCCGAAAGGTGAAATCTTCAAGAATACTCGGTCTCCTGCCTCAAATACCAACGGTCGTCGTCGAACATTGGCATATTTGGCCTGTCTGTCTTGAGCTGCCTTCATTCTCTTCTGAATTAGCTTCACATTTTCTGTCATATCTCTGATCATATCACGTCCAATCTCAGGTACCTCAGAGATATCATCCAAATACAGAGGGGATCTACACTTCTTACTGTATAACACTCCAAACGGTACCATCTCTATAATCGTTTGATAGCTGTGGCTGTACGAAAACTCACAAAGTGGCAAAGATTCTTGCCAACTAGTGCTAAAATCAAGCACTACAGCTCTAAGCATATCCTCCAATGTCTGGATAGTCCGCTCTGACTGTCTGTCAGTCTGTGGATGATATGCAGTACCCAGATGTAACTTCGTACCTAGAGCCTGCTGTAAACCCTACCAAAAGTGCGAAGTAAACCGAGGATCACGGTCTGATACAATCGACTTCGGCACTCCATGTAATCTGACCACCTCTCTGACATAGATATTTTCCATCTGGTCATGTCTCTACGTCATCTTATACGGAAAGAAGCATGCTGATTTGGTCAATCTGTCAATCACGACCCAAATCGCATCACAACCTCGGGAGGATCTTGGTAGCTTCGTTACAAAATCCATGGAAATGTGATCTCATTTCCATTCAGGAATAGATAAGATCTGTAATAGTCCTCCAGGTTTCTTTTTTTCGGCTTTCACATGTTGGCAATTCAGACATTTGGATACAAATTCAGCAATATCGGCTTTCATCTGTTTCCACCAAAACTGTCTTTTCAAATCATTGTACATCTTTCTGCCACAAGGATGAATAATAAATCGACTACTGTGCGCTTCTGACAATATCTGTCGTTTCAAATCTGAAACATCTGACACAACAAGACGAATATTCACATATAAAACACTGTCACGAACCTGATACTCGGATCGATGCCCTGCTCGGATCATTGCTATCGAGTTCTGAACGTTCTGATCAACTTTCTGAGCCACTTTAATTCTCAAAATCAGGTCTGGTTCGACTTGGACAACATATGATCTCAACGGTTTACAATCTGTATCAAATACTAATCCAGACAAACAGCAATCTTCTATCAAATTTGAAAAACCAATAGTCGATAAGGACAAAGAACATACCTTTCGACTCAGTGCATCTGCTGCTACATTGGATTTCCCCGGATATTACTTGATCTCGCAATCAAAATCTTTCAGCAAATCAAGCCATCTTCGTTGCCTCATATTCAGCTCTGACTGCGAAAACAGATATTTCAGACTCTTGTGATCTGAATAAATCTCAAACTTCTCACCATATAGGTAATGTCGCCATATCTACACTGCAAATACAATGGCTGCCAATTCAAGATCATGAATTGGGTAGTGAGTCTCATGTGGTTTCAACTGTCTCTAGGCACAAGCAATCACATGTCCCCGCTGCATCAAAACACAACCCAACCCTCTGTGAGAAGCATCACAATAAACGACAAAGTCACTAGTACCTGATGGAATAGTCAATACAGGAGCACTGGTCAATCTCTTCTTCAGTTCAAGAATACTGGACTCACAGTCTTCTGACCAAATAAACAGGAGAATTCTTCTGAGTCAACTGAGTAATCGGTTTAGCAATACTCGAAAAATCTTTAATGAACCATCGGTAATATCCTGCCAAACCCATAAAACTGCGTATCTTTGGCACAGATGTCGGTCTCGGCCAACTGATCACAGCCTCAACCTTGCTAGGATCAACAGAAATCCCATCTCCAGATATAATGTGACCCAAAAATACAACCTATCTCAGCCAAAATTCACATTTCGAAAGCTTGACATACAATTTCTCAGCCCTCAAATTCTCAACACAGTTCTCAAATGCTCAGCATGATCAATCATATTCTTCGAGTATATCAAAATATCATCAATAAAAATAATCACGAAATCATCGAGATATTTCTGAAATACGCGGTTCATCAGATCCATAACCACAGCTGGAGCATTAGTCAACCCAAACGGCATGAAAATAAACTCATAATGTCCATACCTGGTTCTGAAAGCTGTCTTTGAGATATCAGAATCTCTGACTCTCAGCTGATGATATCCAGATCTCATATCGATCTTGGAATATACAGAAGAACCCTGCAACTGATCAAATAAATCATCAATACGAGGCAAAGGATATTTATTCTTTATCGTAGCCTTGTTCAGTTGCCGGTAGTCAATACAGAGTCTCATTGAACAGTCTTTCTTTCTTACAAACAATACTGGAGCACCCCAAGGAGAAACACTTGGTCTGATGTAACCCTTGGCAAGTAAATCCTCTAACTGCTCTTTCAACTCTTTCAACTCAATCGGTGCCATTCTGTACGGAGCTCTAGAAATCGGAACTGTACCTGGCATCAACTCAATGCTGAAGTATATCTTTCGAATCGGAGGCAAACCTGGAATCTCATGTGGAAAGACATCAGCAAACTCGCATGCCACTGGCAAATCAGCCAATGATGGGCTCGATTTCAGTACGTCAACTGAATACACAAGGAAACCCTCTGCTCCTTTATGTTATAATCGAGTCATAGATAATGCAGATATCAAAAGAATTCTAGATCTAGAAACCTTACCGTAAAATTTCCATTCTTCAGCCATCTCAGGTCTGAATCTCACAATCTTATGGAAACAATCAACGGTAGCTCTGTACTTGGTCAGCATATCGATACCGATAATACAATCAAAATCAGATAAGCCAAGCACAATATAGTCTAACTCAATCTCGTGCCCGTCATACTGTAGTACACAATGTTTCACAGACTTCACTGATATCAAACCTGTCCCCAAAGGTTAAGAGACAGACACTACAGCAGATAAAGACTCAACAGGCAATGCATGATTGAATGCAAATTGCTCAGATATAAATGTATGAGAAGCACCCGTATCTATCAATACATAAGCAGGATAACCATATAAAGAACAGTTAAGTGCCACAACATCATCTGGTGCCTCCTGAGCCTGTTCCTCTGTCAAAGAAAATACTCTGTCCTGCTGTCTAGGAGGCTGGCTAACTGTCTGGCTACCTCCTGGCCTCTGCTGTGACGGAGTATTAGTCGGTGGTGGCTGGAAAGAATGAACAACAGATGATCGTCTATCTGTCTGAGCCACTAATCCAGCTGATTCTGCTCCCCGGGATCCCTAGGAACCTCTCTGTGGACATACTCTAGCAAAATGTCCTTGCTGTCTTCAAATACGGCAACTACCAATCACTCCCTAGCATTGCTCGGTCGGATGTCTCCCTCTGCAAGTTCTGCAATAAACCCCGGTATAACTCTGGCTCTGTCGGGAACCACTAGAGCTAGAAGAAACGCTGCCAGACTTCTTAAACTGTTTTCCTCTTGCCTTCAGATAATCTTTCTTTCCACCACTGCTGCTGCCACTCTCAAATCTGGGAGGTGGGTGCTGTAGTCTCGGTGTTGGAGGAACATATGAAGCTCCTTTCTGTCTCATCAGACTAGCTTCTGCGCCTTTGGCTCTATTCAAGGCATCATCAAAGTTATTCGGTCGCCCGGTATTCACCAATGTAAAGATCTCGGGGTTCCATCCATTGATAAACTGATCGGCAATGGCTTCGTCATTCTCAGCCACGTGTGGAGCCAATCTCAACAAAGTACAGAACTTGGCCACATACTCCTCTATGTTCAACTGACCCTGTCTCAGATTGGCAAACTCTGACCATTAGTCTTTCCTGTACGACACTAGGAAAAATCTCTGATAAAACTCAGCTTTAAAGACATCCCAAGTGATATTCGTACCTCGATGCTCCAATGCTCTCTTTGTCGTGATCCACCAGTTCTTTGCAACGTCATGCAACTGGTGCCCTATCAATTGGACTCGGCGCTCATCTGTGTAATCCAAGGAATCAAACATCATCTAAATATCATCTAACCAACACTCACAGTCAACAGAAGTCTCTGTTCCTTTAAGGGTTGGCGGTTTGATTGACTGAAACCTCTTCAGTAGCGTTTCCATCGGTGTAGCTGTCACATCCATCGGATTTGCAGAAGTACTACCCTGTTTTAGTACTCTTCGAGGAGGCATATCTGATTATCAAAAAGATTTGTAACCAAATACCACAACCCTGTTTCAGTCCTCCTCTGATCACCTTATTGCTGATCAAGAATCGGTTCTGATTCATTCTCAATAATACATGTTACCAATCAAATCAGATATTCAAGTAAACATGTATTATATAAAGCAATAACACATGCTAGCATTCAAAAGCAAGGAAAGAAAACTCATTATGCCATGCTCTCTATCTTCTATCTCAGTCTAAGGAATCTACTGCTCTGATATCACCTGCTGTGGGGACCCGGAGCTAATTCATTTTTTTAATCATCTTTAAGAATAATTAGATCAATTAAATAAACAGGGTCTAATTTTTTTTTTAAATAATAATGCGGAAACGTAATGTAATCAATCTGATATACATATCAAAAGTAAAGTACATGTCTGGTACTCATTACATTAAACTCAATCTAGGGTTCAACTACTCTATATCAAGTGCTGAAGGCTATCTACTTCTGATCCGGATCTCCACGCTAACTTGTCCTCTCTCATTCTCTTCTTGACCCTGATCCTGTCCCACCTGTTGTCATGCACACATACAAACAAGAAAATATCCGGATAACTCCGGTAAGAAATACATCCCACTATAAACAATGAGTACATGCAATCATATATCAAATATAAAAGCATGAAACGTATATCAATAGCATGCATCAAATCAGAAAGACATGTATCGAATAAAGCTGTACATAAACTCTGGATTCATCATCTCAGACTCGACTCTTCTCTAATCTATGGATCTCGGTTCCTGGACATTGTCTCATATATCGAATCTCAGCAATAGCAATAAATCAACACCTCAGCAAACATCGATATAAACCAAACATCCAGTGTTTTGGCATATCCGCCACAGACTTGGCATATCCTGCCAATGACTAGGCATCTCCACCCATGACTCAATACACGCTTTGCTATAAATCAATAGAATAAGCATCTCAATCTCAGACATTGCAACATATCAATGCAATGACAATTAAGTATGTGATTTTGGGAAACTCAAGTTAAATCAAACTCGAGTTGTGCAATCCCGGATCAACATTGATTTATACCTTTCTCTTGTCGATCTGACGAATTCTTGAAGTCGCCGCTGTCACTACTCAATCTGGCAATGACAATCGAATATACTGCATCAATATAGGACTCAACTCGAGACATCTCTGTCTTATCAAATTCTGACGGCATAACAGTACCATTTCGATATGTCTCGGTAATACAAAATCAGTATATACCAATCCACAACTCATAATCAATAACAATACAAATCCATTTTGAAAATCATAACAATTTCATACGGTATCTGTTACTCAATCCGGTTTCGATACGATGTTTACTATGTCAAGAACAGCATATATGAATCATATCCGATTCCTTTAATATCATATTTTTGAATCATAACAAAACGTAGTAAAACTTATGTCCAGTTGAAGCTCTCGTTGCTATCAACACTGTACTGAAGTCGGATTGAAATTATAACGTACGGATCTTTCGCAATCGCAAATCTACGATTCAAAGGAATTGAAAATTCTTCCAGCACTTCCTCTTGATTTCCTTTTTCCTGTGTTGTTCTGAAGGAATAAAACCTCTATATATATGTCAATGCATGAGAGAGACCATGTGGCTCAATGTTCCTGCTGCACGTCTCGCACATATGCGCGACTCTCCTCGGGGCATATGCACGAGACATTCTGTCTCGGCGCGTAACATCACGGCAGCTCGCGCAAATGCGCGCCCTCACTCGGTGCATATGCGCGAGGTCCTTTGCAACTCTCTGCCATCCTCGCGCACATGCGCGGGTCCATGTCGCGCTTATGCGCAAGGTTCTTTGCCTACCTCGTGCACATGCGCGCATCATGTCGCGCACATGAACGAGGGGTACTGTCCTCGCACATGAAATCTCACAAGCAAACTTAAATCAAGTCTCGGAGCGATCCTTCAGAATTATAACAATTCATAAATCAATAATCGCAGATTAACAAATAAACAAATCCCGGGCATTACAATGTGTCTGCGGGTGAAAAGCTGTACTGAATAGCAACTTCGTCCCCATGGTTGCATGCAAACTCTTCCAAAAGGACGATGTAAACCTCGGGTCCCTGTCAGACACAATGGAAACTGGGATTCCATGCAATCGGACTATCTCCCTGATATAGAGCTCTGCGTACTGCGTCATGGAGAAAGTCGTCTTCACTGGCAAGAAATGTGCAGACTTAGTTAGTCGGTAAAATATAACCCAAATAGCATTGGATCCCCTGACTGACCTCGACAATCCAACAACGAAGTTCATGGTGATATTCTCCCACTTCCACTCAGGGATAGGGAGTGGCTTAAGAATTCCTGCTGGTCTCTGATGCTCTGCCTTCACCTGCTGGCAAGTGAGACATTGAGACACAAATCGACGGATGTCTCTCTTCATACCTGGCCACCAATACAGAATCTGTAAATCCTTGTACATCTTGGTACCTTCTGGATGAATGGAATACGGAGATGCATGTGCCTCTGTCAGAATATCCTCTATGATCGAATCAACACTAGGCACCCACATTCTACCTCTGTATCTCACAATACCATCAGACACGGTGTAGAGTACACTGCCCTTGGCCTCATCCTTCAATCTCCATTTCTGCAACTGCTCATCTGAAGACTGGCCTGCATGGATTCGGTCTAGCAAAGAAGACTGGACTGTCAGATTAGATAGCTTAGGAGCTCTGCCTTTAAAATAAACCTCTAACCCAAAACTCTGAATCTCTGACTGAAGAGATCTCTGTATTGACAGATGTGCTACGACTGCAACCTTTCGGCTCAAGGCGTCTGCAACAACATTAACTTTCCTCGGATGGTAGCTAATTTATTAATCGTAGTGTTTCACTAACTCTAACCACCGTCTCTGTCTCATATTCAGTTCTTTCTTCGTGAAGAAATACTTGAGACTCTTGTGATTAGTAAATATCAGGCATTTCCCGCCGTACAAATAATGTCTCCATATCTTCAACGCAAAGACCACTGCAGCTAATTCAAGATTATGAGTCGAGTAGTTTTTCTCATGCACCTTCAACTGTCTGGAGGCATAAGCTATGACTCGACCATGCTGCATCAAAACTGCGCCTAAACCGACCTTAGAGGCATCGGTGTATAACACAAAATCTCCTTGCCCTGATGGCATGGCTAACACTGGTGCTGAAATAAGAGTTTGCTTCAAAGTATCAAAGCTCTTCTGGCATTCATCATTCCACACGAATTTAGCATTCTTTTTTGTCAGTGAAGTGAGTGGAACTGCTATCGAAGAAAACCCTTGAATAAATTAACTATAGTAGCCTGCTAGGCCTAGGAAACTGCGAATCTCTGACGCATTCTTCGGTTCAACCCATTCCTTAACTGCTGCTATCTTAGCTGGATCTACCTTGATACCACTGATAGATATTATGTGCCCAAAAAACGCTACCTTCTCCAACCAGAATTCACACTTACTGAATTTCGCAAACAACTTGCGACTTTGCAAAACCTGCAAAACTATACTCAGATGCTGAACATGCTCCTCATGACTCTTCGAGTAAACGAGGAGGCTGAAATACTCGATTCATCAAGTCCATAAAAATTGTTGGAGCATTCGCCAGTCCAAACGGCATCACTAAAAACTCGTAATTCCCATATCTGGTTCTGAAAGCTGTCTTATGAACATCTGCATCTTTCATTTCAGCTGGTGATACCTCGATCGAAGATCTATCTTAGAGAACATTGTGGCTCCCTGCAACTGATCGAACAAGTCCTCGATCCTTAGGAAGTGGGTATTTATTCTTGATCGTTACCTTGTTCAGTTCTCGGTAATCGATACACAGCCTCATGCTCCCGTCTTTCTTCTTCACAAAGAGAAATGGCGCACCCCATGGTGAGAAACTAGGGCGGATGAATTCTTTGTCTAGGAGCTCATGAATCTGCTGCTTGAGCTCTAACATCTTATGAGAAGGCCCTCGAACTACTTGCTTGGAAATTTGCGGAAAATTAAAAATTTTCTTTTTAAAAGAACTTAAATGGCCTCATTCATAAAATCACTGGTGAATCAAGTTCAATATTTCAAAATATTGCAGCGGAAGAAAATCAAAGTTTTCCAAAAATCACAATTTAAAAATATCCAACAACTGATAAAAATTGTTTGCGAAGAAAATAACAACTGCTGCTCTGAGGTCCTCGGGTGCCACTACTGCCGACCCAAGCTGGCTCACTGGTCCCCGCCCTCGGCCCTGGCCTCATCAGTACCTACAACAATCAAGTCTAGTGAGCCTAAAGACTCAGCATGCATAAATCGCAGGTAACGAGAAAAAATCTGAATTTAAAATATGCATGTGATAAAATATCCTGTCCTGAGGCATACTGAAAATAATCTGTACTGAGCAATTATAATACGTGCATAACTGAACTGGAAGTCACTGTAAAAATATTTGCTCCTTGGAGCCTGTACTGAAATATCTGGTAAAATTTTCTGTTGAGATCATGTTTTACGCCTGTGGCCACTGCACTAAGCTGAACTGATCGGTAACTGGCTACCGGGGAGGCTGAAACTGAACTGAGCTGGCCGGTCACTGGCGACCGGGTGGTACCATACTGAACTGATCGGTCACTGGCGACCGTATAAAATAACACTCCCACATAGTGAATGAACCACAAGCCATATCGCATAAATCTCAAAAATAATCATTTTCTATTTAATGCACGTAAAATAATTAACTGGCATAATGAAAATTCCTGTAATTTTACCAACTGGATTGGATTGGATCGTTCCCAGGCTCACTGCAACCTAACTGTGCCATGAAAAATATGCAATAGTTTAAACATGACCAACTATGCAATTTACGTTCAAAAGATGCGACTATGACGCCTAATGACTTCGCATTTAATCATGACTCCGAGCCAACCTGAACCGACACTGAACCGACGTATAGTCATGATTAAAATACGCTAAAAAATCATAAAATAATGTTCCTAAAATGGTAGGGTCGAAATCTAGGTGGAATGGAGGCCAAAACACGAAACGCTCTTTCGAGAGTCAATTTGGCACATTGCACCGTAAATTCTCGTACGACCTCAAAAATGATCCAAATGACAAACGGTCGAAAACATGACCTTCCCAACTCAATGAGGCACTGTCCAGTCCAAGGCCATGGGCTAAAAGCCAACCAAGAACTCAAACGACGCTTCTGAACAGCAGCATACTTGCTGTCAAAAAATACAGCAGCTGCGCACTACAAGACTTGCATTGGTTTCGAGACTATCGGCCATTAGGGGCGTGAACCACCGACCAGAGACTCTTACCAACATCCCAAGGAATGATTTGAACCATGGCTAAGGGCCCTAGGCCAGCCACAATCCGCATCACACCAAATCTTAACCGAAGGGTCCAACCGAGAGCAACGTGCATGCGTGTGTAGTGTTTATGCTATGATCGATGTCTTGCGTCGTTCCAGTGGCCATTTGATTGACCATGGCACGATCTAGACATCTAGGAGCATGATATGAACCGTGGCTAAGGGCCATAGGCCAACCAAGATCCACACCAAGCCACAAAAGAAACGAACCATATGCTGAAAAATGGAAGGGCCGAATGGGGAAAGGGGCTGTTCTTGTTGATTATTTAAAAACCGATGAGCCATGGACCAAGCCACCAAAAGGGCGACTTAGTCACGTCTTAGACATGCTAGGGAAGTGATCCAACCATGGCTATAGGCCCTTGGGGCAGCCAAGATCAGATCCTTCCTCCTTGACATCCAAACTGAATTTTCGAATCACATTTCTGCACTTATGGGGAACTTGCTGTCATTTCGGTTTTCCAGCAAGCATGGGGCTGGTTTGGATGGACCAACATGGTCCTAATGCATCCTACTACATGTATACAAGCCGCCTTGGGAGCCTGGAGTCGATCCAATACCTGAAACTCACAAACCAAAAGAAATCGTGAAGCTTGCCATGAAGAGCCGAAATTCTGCATGTGTGTTCCCAAAATATTTTGACATGTATCTCGGTTTTTGCTTGCTAAAACATGATCATGTACTGAAAAATAAATGATAATATGACTTGATTGAGGTTTGAAAGAAATCTAGACATGCCTGGTTTCGTTTCGAAAGAAAACGAAAAGAAGAGACGAGACGGCGCGGAGGAGACGGAGTGGCTTGCTTCTCTACCTTTCTTGGCTCTCGATTTTTCTCCCTTTCTCCCTAGCTGCTATCCACGTTTTTTCTACTGAAAAGGGGTCTTATTTTCGGTGGAGGTGGAGGGGGGAGTGATGGTTATGAAGGTGAGGAGAAGGGTGCACAAAAATAGGATCATATCAAGACCAAGTCCACTCCCCTTTTGAATTTGAATTTTGAATTGATATCAAATGAGTTGGTGGATGCTTCTAGGAGGTGGTGGCCGAAATTTAGCTTGATTCTAGACTAGGATATGTCCATTTATTTAATTAAATTGTGCTCCCAAAAATCCTAGAATTATCCTACTAATTACATGCAAAGAATTGGTCAAAGTTGGTGAGTTGGAAAATGAATCTTCTAGCACTAAGGGTGGCCGAAAAATGCATGATAAAATAAAGGGAAATATTGATTATCTAGTCAACTAATAATCCTTGAAAGCCTTACTAATCCTTTAAATAATTTAGTGAGCTAACCCCTTAATTTAATAACTTAAATGAGTTCATTTCTTAATCACCTCAAATAATTAAATTAAATCTTCAAACCTTCCTTTCTAACTTAAATGAACTTAGTTACTAGCTAAATTAACTTCTGGAAATATTTCTCAACTCTTAAATTCTATCTCAAAACTCCAACTCCGGTCCGGCCTCACTGAAAATACTGAAATGCTAAAAATCAATCTACTGAACTGAAATAATGAAATAATTAACTTCAAACAAATGCATTTAAAATAATCATGCAATGAAGTCAATTAAATTTAAAAATCTAGAATTATGCATGGCTTATACGTCTACTGACTTACGGGTTCTACAATCCTTCCCCCCTTAAATAAATTTCGTCCTCGAAATTAGAACTCACCGAATAACTCGGGGTATCTACTTCTCATCTCCGGCTCAGACTCCCACGTAGCTTCCTCCTCTGAATGGTTGAGCCATTTGACTTTGACTCGCTTAACCAACTTGTTCCGAAGTTTCTTCCCCTGTCTGTCTAGGATCTGCACGGGTCTCTCCTCATAAGATAAGTTCGGAGTAAGCTGCAACGGCTCGAAATTCAGCACATGCGAAGGATTTGCCATATACTTCCTCAGCATGGAGACGTGAAAGACATTGTGTACTCCGGCCAGATTTGACGGAAGAGCCACACGATACGCTAGCGTCCCAACTCTGTCGAGGATCTCAAACGGTCCAATGAATCTCGGACTGAGCTTCCCTTTCTTGCCAAATCTCATGACACCCTTCATAGGTGCCACTTTCACGAAGACATGATCGCCCACTGCAAACTCTAATTCTCTCCTCCGCTGATCGGCATAACTCTTCTGTCGGCTCTGAGCAGTCCTCATCCTATCACGGATCTTGACTACTACATCTGCTGCCTGCTGAACAATCTCTGGACCCAACTCTGCTCTCTCTCCTACTTCATCCCAATGAACAGGAGATCTACACTTGCGACCATACAGCGCTTCATACGGAGCCATACCTATGGACGACTGGAAACTGTTGTTATAGGTGAACTCTACCAATGGTAAGTTCGACTCCCAACTCCCAGAGAAATCAATGACGCAAGCACGGAGAAGATCCTCTAAGATCTGAATAACTCGCTCCGACTGTCCATCTGTCTGCGGATGGAAAGCTGTGCTAAACAGCAACTTCGTACCCAAAGTCGAATGCAAACTCTTCCAAAACGAGGAAGTGAATCTGGGATCTCTGTCGGATACGATAGAAACTGGAATACCATGGAGTCGGACTATCTCTCGGATATACAGCTCTGCATACTGAACCATGGTGAAAGTCGTCTTAATAGGCAAGAAGTGCGCTGATTTGGTAAGACGATCTACAATCACCCAGATAGCATTCGATCCTCTGGCTGACCTCGGCAATCCGGTCACAAAGTCCATGGTAATGTTCTCCCACTTCCACTCGGGAATAGGAAGAGGCTTGAGCAAACCTGCTGGTCTCTGATGCTCGGCCTTCACTAACTGGCAAGTCAGGCACTCGGATACAAAACGCCTGATGTCCTTCTTCATTCCTGGCCACCAATACAATAGCTGCAGATCTTTGTACATCTTCGTACTCCCAGGGTGAATAGAGTACGGGGACGTATGGTCCTCTGATAAGATGTCTGCTCGGATAGAATCACTGCTAGGAACCCATATCCTATCTCGGTATCTCACAATACCGTCGCTGACTGAATACAAAACACTGCCCTTAGCTTCATCTCTCTTCTTCCACTGTGCCAACTGCTCATCTGCTGCCTGACCGCTGCGAATACGGTCAATAAGAGAGGACTGGATAGTCAAGGTAGATAAACGAGGAACTCTACCTCGAGGGTAAGTCTCAAGATCAAACCTCTGCATCTCGATCTGAAGAGGTTTCTGAATCGTCAAATGAGCCATCACTGCGACTTTCCTGCTCAAAGCATCCGCAACTACATTAGCTTTACCCGGGTGGTAGCTAATGTCACAATCGTAGTCTTTCACAAGCTCCAACCAACGTCTCCGACGCATGTTCAGCTCCTTCTGCGTAAAGAAATACTTGAGGCTCTTATGGTCGGTAAAGATCTGACACTTCTCCCCATACAGATAGTGCCTCCAAATCTTCAAAGCAAAAACTACGGCCGCTAACTCCAGATCATGGGTAGGGTAATTCTTCTCATGGATTTTCAGCTGTCGAGAAGCATACGCTATCACTCTCCCATGCTGCATCAAAACTGCACCTAAACCAAGCTTCGAAGCATCGGTATAAAGGACAAACTCACCAGATCCTGACGGTACAGCCAAAACGGGTGCTGAGATAAGAGCTTGCTTCAAAGTATCGAAGCTCTTCTGACACTCCTCGCTCCACACAAACTTCACATTTTTCTTTGTCAGTGCTGTGAGTGGAACGGCAATAGAGGAAAATCCTTGGATGAATTTCCTGTAATATCCTGCTAGCCCAAGAAAACTGCGGATCTCTGATGCATTTTGAGGCACAACCCAATCTCTGACTGCTGCAACTTTCGCCGGGTCTACCTCAATGCCACTGCTAGAAACAATGTGGCCCAAGAACGCCACCTTCTCTAACCAGAATTCGCACTTACAGAACTTTGCGAATAGTTTATGTTTCTGCAATGTCTGCAACACTGTGGTCAGATGCCTGCTGTGCTCCTCCCGACTCTTGGAGTAGACGAGAATGTCATCTATGAACACTATCACAAACTGGTCAAGGTACGGCTGAAATACGCGATTCATGAGATCCATGAAGATCGCTGGCGCATTCGTCAGACCGAACGGCATCACAAGGAACTCGTAGTGACCATAACGAGTCCTGAAAGCTGTCTTCGAGACATCAGCATCTCTCACCCTCAACTGGTGATAACCGGAACGCAAATCTATCTTGGAGAAAATCGAAGCTCCCTGCAACTGGTCAAACAGATCCTCAATCCTCGGCAGTGGGTATTTATTCTTCACTGTAACCCTGTTCAACTCCCGGTAGTCAATGCAAAGCCTCATCGAGCCATCCTTCTTTTTCACGAATAAGACTGGCGCGCCCCATGGAGAAAAGCTCGGGCGAATGAACTCCTTGTCGAGAAGTTCCTGGATCTGCTTCTTAAGCTCTGCCATCTCTGTCGGTGCTAGACGGTACGGTGCTTTGGATATCGGAGCCGTACCTGGCATAAGCTCAACGGAAAACTCCACCTCTCTCTCTGGTGGCATACCAGAGACGTCTTCGGGAAAAACGTCTAAGAAATCTCTAACAATCGGAACATCTGAGGCTGACTGGCTGGGTTCCTCGGGGACAGATAAAAGGGTTGCTAGAAATGCCCGACACCCTCTATGCATGAGCTTCCTAGCCTGAACATAAGGAATAATGCGCGGTAAAGGAAAGTACCTGTCCGGCTCAAATAAGAACTGCTCCATTCCAGGCGGTCGGACAAGAACGGATCTCCGCTGGAAGTCTATCAACACTCTGTTCCTCAATAGCCAGTCCATCCCTAGGATGATGTCAAATTCCGGCATCGGTAGCACAATCAGATCCGCATAAACAAGATTACCGTGCAGCTCAAGGTCTATATCTCAGATAACATTGGTCGCTGCCATCTCCTCGCCTGACGGCAACACTACTGAAAAGGCTGTATCTAGCCCAATGGTCTGGATCTTGAGAAAGTTTGCAAAGACCTCCGAAATAAATGAGTGAGTGGCCCCTGAATCTATCAAGGCCTTGGTAGCGGAACCAGATATAAAAATTCTCCCTGAAAGAGCGGAGCTCTAAGTTGAATCCCACTACAAGATCTAAGCTTATAGACATGCAAAGGTCTAGGTTCCTCTAGCTTAATTTCCCCGAAATAAATCTGAGTAGAGCATGCAATCCTATAACAGTTCTAAGTTCAAAATCTAAATCCCGATTCCCAAAACGCGGAAATTCAAATAATAACTTAAAGTTTAAAGGTACCTGTCAACAACATAGTCTCCGGGTTGGCTTCCGCGGCATGGAGAGCAAAAACTCTGCCTTGGGTAGGCAGATTCCTCTGAGGGCACTGCAGCAACATGTGGTCTGGACTGCCACACTTAAAACACTTTCCTGAGCCAGCCATACATGCTCCAGGATGGCGACGTGAGCACCTGGGACAGACTGGGTGCTCCTGAGTCCTCGGGGCTGGGCGTCCCGCTGCTGCTGCTGCTGCTGCTGGCCTCTGTTCCTGGGCGGTCCATGAAAAGGCCTCTTATTCTGCTGCTGATGCTGAAGAGGAGGAGGGCGGTGCGGTGCCTGGACTGGGCGCTTGCCCTGGCGATCCCTCTCGATATCCCGCAGATCCTGCTCTGCAGCTAAGGCCTTGGAGACCGCAACCTCATAAGTAGCAGGGTCAGATACCCTAACATCCCGGCGCAAGATCGGCCGTAAACCCACCAGGAAGTGCATCAGCTTGGCTCTGGCATCATTCGCTATCAGGGGCACAAAGTGACAGCCCCTCTCGAACTTACGGATAAACTCCGTAACCGACATATCCCCCTGTCTCAGGCTCATGAACTCGGTGGTCAGCCTGGTGCGAACCTCCTCAGCAAAATACTTGGAGTAGAAAACCTCCGTAAAGCGGGTCCAAGAAAGTGTAGCCAATGTCAGGGCTACCGAAGCTCCTTCCCACCACAAGCGGGCGTCTCCAGTGAACAAGTAGGTGGCACATCGGACTCGGTCTGCGTCCCCCAGCTCCATAAAATCGAAGATCACCTCGAGGGATTTGATCCATCCCTCGGCAACCATGGGGTCAGATGCCCCAGAGAATTCCTTCGGGCGCATCTTCATGAATCGCTCATACACTGCCTCGGGCCCTGTCGGCCTGGCTGCGGCTGCGGCTACGGCTGCGGCATTGCCCCCCGCAAACTGTGCGAAGAACTGTGCCATCCCAGCTAACATCTGGGCACTCATGTCCGGTGGGGGCGGTGGAGGAGGTGGTAGGTCTCCCTCCGGTCTATGCTCCTCTCTGTCCTCTCGGCGAGGCTCCACCTCTCTGTTGCGCTCTAAAATGCGTCTAGGGGGCATACTGTTCCAACATAACCCATACGTAACTAACATGCATAATTCCATAATTTATTTTAAATGAACTCTGAAATACTGAAAATCTGGAAGCATGCTGACAAAATAATTCATGCTATAACTGAAATGCTGAACAAAATGCTGAACTGAAAAAAAAACTTACAGACCAAAGGCGTGGCTTCGTGAGCTTCTCACGGTCAGTAGTAGTGAAACCCTATACAGAACCACCGCTCTGATACCAACTGAGAAGGCCCTCGAACTACTTGCTTGGAAATTTGCGGAAAATTAAAAATTTTCTTTTTAAAAGAACTTAAATGGCCTCATTCATAAAATCACTGGTGAATCAAGTTCAATATTTCAAAATATTGCAGCGGAAGAAAATCAAAGTTTTCCAAAAATCACAATTTAAAAATATCCAACAACTGATAAAAATTGTTTGCGAAGAAAATAACAACTGCTGCTCTGAGGTCCTCGGGTGCCACTACTGCCGACCCAAGCTGGCTCACTGGTCCCCGCCCTCGGCCCTGGCCTCATCAGTACCTACAACAATCAAGTCTAGTGAGCCTAAAGACTCAGCATGCATAAATCGCAGGTAACGAGAAAAAATCTGAATTTAAAATATGCATGTGATAAAATATCCTGTCCTGAGGCATACTGAAAATAATCTGTACTGAGCAATTATAATACGTGCATAACTGAACTGGAAGTCACTGTAAAAATATTTGCTCCTTGGAGCCTGTACTGAAATATCTGGTAAAATTTTCTGTTGAGATCATGTTTTACGCCTGTGGCCACTGCACTAAGCTGAACTGATCGGTAACTGGCTACCGGGGAGGCTGAAACTGAACTGAGCTGGCCGGTCACTGGCGACCGGGTGGTACCATACTGAACTGATCGGTCACTGGCGACCGTATAAAATAACACTCCCACATAGTGAATGAACCACAAGCCATATCGCATAAATCTCAAAAATAATCATTTTCTATTTAATGCACGTAAAATAATTAACTGGCATAATGAAAATTCCTGTAATTTTACCAACTGGATTGGATTGGATCGTTCCCAGGCTCACTGCAACCTAACTGTGCCATGAAAAATATGCAATAGTTTAAACATGACCAACTATGCAATTTACGTTCAAAAGATGCGACTATGACGCCTAATGACTTCGCATTTAATCATGACTCCGAGCCAACCTGAACCGACACTGAACCGACGTATAGTCATGATTAAAATACGCTAAAAAATCATAAAATAATGTTCCTAAAATGGTAGGGTCGAAATCTAGGTGGAATGGAGGCCAAAACACGAAACGCTCTTTCGAGAGTCAATTTGGCACATTGCACCGTAAATTCTCGTACGACCTCAAAAATGATCCAAATGACGAACGGTCGAAAACATGACCTTCCCAACTCAATGAGGCACTGTCCAGTCCAAGGCCATGGGCTAAAAGCCAACCAAGAACTCAAACGATGCTTCTGAACAGCAGCATACTTGCTGTCAAAAAATACAGCAGCTGCGCACTACAAGACTTGCATTGGTTTCGAGACTATCGGCCATTAGGGGCGTGAACCACCGACCAGAGACTCTTACCAACATCCCAAGGAATGATTTGAACCATGGCTAAGGGCCCTAGGCCAGCCACAATCCGCATCACACCAAATCTTAACCGAAGGGTCCAACCGAGAGCAACGTGCATGCGTGTGTAGTGTTTATGCTATGATCGATGTCTTGCGTCGTTCCAGTGGCCATTTGATTGACCATGGCACGATCTAGACATCTAGGAGCATGATATGAACCGTGGCTAAGGGCCATAGGCCAACCAAGATCCACACCAAGCCACAAAAGAAACGAACCATATGCTGAAAAATGGAAGGGCCGAATGGGGAAAGGGGCTGTTCTTGTTGATTATTTAAAAACCGATGAGCCATGGACCAAGCCACCAAAAGGGCGACTTAGTCACGTCTTAGACATGCTAGGGAAGTGATCCAACCATGGCTATAGGCCCTTGGGGCAGCCAAGATCAGATCCTTCCTCCTTGACATCCAAACTGAATTTTCGAATCACATTTCTGCACTTATGGGGAACTTGCTGTCATTTCGGTTTTCCAGCAAGCATGGGGCTGGTTTGGATGGACCAACATGGTCCTAATGCATCCTACTACATGTATACAAGCCGCCTTGGGAGCCTGGAGTCGATCCAATACCTGAAACTCACAAACCAAAAGAAATCGTGAAGCTTGCCATGAAGAGCCGAAATTCTGCATGTGTGTTCCCAAAATATTTTGACATGTATCTCGGTTTTTGCTTGCTAAAACATGATCATGTACTGAAAAATAAATGATAATATGACTTGATTGAGGTTTGAAAGAAATCTAGACATGCCTGGTTTCGTTTCGAAAGAAAACGAAAAGAAGAGACGAGACGGCGCGGAGGAGACGGAGTGGCTTGCTTCTCTACCTTTCTTGGCTCTCGATTTTTCCTCCCTTTCTCCCTAGCTGCTATCCACGTTTTTTCTACTGAAAAGGGGTCTTATTTTCGGTGGAGGTGGAGGGGGGAGTGATGGTTATGAAGGTGAGGAGAAGGGTGCACAAAAATAGGATCATATCAAGACCAAGTCCACTCCCCTTTTGAATTTGAATTTTGAATTGATATCAAATGAGTTGGTGGATGCTTCTAGGAGGTGGTGGCCGAAATTTAGCTTGATTCTAGACTAGGATATGTCCATTTATTTAATTAAATTGTGCTCCCAAAAATCCTAGAATTATCCTACTAATTACATGCAAAGAATTGGTCAAAGTTGGTGAGTTGGAAAATGAATCTTCTAGCACTAAGGGTGGCCGAAAAATGCATGATAAAATAAAGGGAAATGTTGATTATCTAGTCAACTAATAATCCTTGAAAGCCTTACTAATCCTTTAAATAATTTAGTGAGCTAACCCCTTAATTTAATAACTTAAATGAGTTCATTTCTTAATCACCTCAAATAATTAAATTAAATCTTCAAACCTTCCTTTCTAACTTAAATGAACTTAGTTACTAGCTAAATTAACTTCTGGAAATATTTCTCAACTCTTAAATTCTATCTCAAAACTCCAACTCCGGTCCGGCCTCACTGAAAATACTGAAATGCTAAAAATCAATCTACTGAACTGAAATAATGAAATAATTAACTTCAAACAAATGCATTTAAAATAATCATGCAATGAAGTCAATTAAATTTAAAAATCTAGAATTATGCATGGCTTATACGTCTACTGACTTACGGGTTCTACATCTTAGCTGGAGCTAGACAGTACGGTGCCTTAGAGATTGGCACGGTTCCTGGCACAAGGTCAATTGTAAACTCCACCTCTCTCTCTGGTGTAAGGCCTGTGACGTCATCTTGAAAGACGTCAGAAAAATCTTTGATTACTGGCACATCAGTTAATGACGGAGTGGGAACGTCAGGTGCAGAAATAACACTGGCCAAGAAAGCCTGACACCCTTTGTGAATGAGTCTCCGCGCCTGCATGCAGGAGATCATGCGAGGGAAACTCCTCCATCTAGCTGGCTCATAGAGGAACTGCTCCATACCCAAAGGTCTTACTAACACTGACCTTTTTTGGAAACCAATAAGAACTATGTTCTTTGTTAGCCAGTCAATTCTCAAAATTATATCTAACTCTGGCATCGGTAACACGATCAGATCGACGTACACTAGGTGGCCCTGCAGCTCGAGATCGATGTCTCTGACCACACTAGTAGCTGACAATTCTTCCCATGATGGGACTCTCATTGAATAGCTCACGTCGAGTCCAATATACTTGACGCCCAGGTGACTAGCGAACGTCTCCAAAATAAAAGAGTGGGTGGCCCCTAAATCTATCAAGGCCTTCGTGGCGACTCTTTTTATGAAAATATCCCCTGAGAGACGATACAACACAAAAACTTATATCCCAAAGTTCTAACCTTAACCTCAAGCATAGAAGAAATTTCTATCCCAAGTCACCAAAATATTAACTAGCACACTAATAATCCCAAATAAAATCCAAAACATGCATAGAAAGAATAATGCGGTGCTTAAATAAATAAGTTTACCGATCAATAGGGTCGTGTCTGGGTTCATCTCCTGAGCATACATGGCGAACACTCTTCCCTGGGTCGGCTGCCTCCACTGTGGGCACTCTAACATTTGATCACTGGCTCCACATTTAAAGCACTTGCCTGATCCATATAAGCATTGTCCCAGATGTTGGCGGTGGCATTTTGGGCACACTGGGTGCTCAATCGGCTTCTGAGGAGCCATCTGCTGTGGAACAAGACCCTTGCATTTCGACGGTCCCTAAAATGGCTTTTTCCCTGGCTGCCTCTGGAATGGCCTCTTGAACTGAGGTTGTTGTTGCTGCTGCTACTGCGTTGCCTGATAGGGCCTCTTGCCCTTCCTATCACTCTCAATATCTCTTTGGTCCTGCTCTGCCGCCAAGGCTCTAGATACGGCAACGGCATAGGTAGCAGGACCAGCAACCCTGACGTCACGGCGCAAGATCGGCCGCAACCCATTCATAAAATGCCTCAGCTTCCCCTGGGCATCATTAGCTATTAGGGGCACAAAGTGTGATACGATCCCGACCACGAGATCTTTGATTTGTTCCGATCTTTGATTTATGAGAATACCATGTATTAATATTATTTCACTTTATGTTCAAGTTTTATAAAATTTTGGTATTATGAATATTTCCATATTACATAAATCAATACCATATTTTATAAAAATTTAATGGGCTATATTTTAAATTAAAATATAATTTGATTATTAAAGCCCATTTGAAATTTAATAAATTAGCATGATGGGCTTATACTCCTACAAGCCCATGATCTATGCTCACATTACACCAATCTCATCATAATCCCGATCAACGATCCAATATCATCGATGTGACAACTTCAACTTATTTGTTATTATGATGCACACTTTAATTTCGAGATCACCAATGTCTAAATAAGGCAGGTGTACTTTCTTTGACTGTCTTTAGCAGTCATGCTCTCAAAATTTCTATAAGCTTTTATAAACTTTATTTATAAGCTTATCAATTGATCGTATCAAACTTATTTTTTATAAATTTAACTCATTGAATTTATTATCTCAATGGGAATAGGTAAACCAGTGCTTGTGTGACCCTCAATGGTTCAGGGATACAATTAGCCGTTGGTTCACAACTCATTGTGATTCAGGACAATTTCATTTATTCGGATTTACCCTAATTTGCCCAATTCTATGGATCAACTATTGATCATGATAATTTCAGAAATCATATTTCTGATTATACACATTGAATCATGGTAAGAGCGTCTAGTAGAATCACCCCATGATTCCCTACGTATCAGTGATAGTGCCTGAAAGAACCAGTCGATTATGATTAACGTATAGTACGGTCCCTTCATCTCATTTATCCCGATCGAATCTGCAATCATTGGTTGATCGAGGGTTGCATATTAATTTAATAGTTATGTGATTCAATCATGAAATATTCATAGTGTTCTTAAATGCACAACTAGAGAACTCTTTCCCTAATGTGCATCCCACGCTCTGGCCAGATATTTCATACACTATTATTTCGTTAGATCACATAGGATATCAACACCCTTAGGTGAACGGTGAATCCCCGACTACAATGCACTGGCTCCTACATATGTCGCAATTTTGAACCCAACCACGCTACCTTTCACGGAGTCGGTAAACGAGTCAAAAGGCAATCCTAGTATGTAGAGCCTCAGTGTTGTCTCGGGTCGTAAGGACTAATCATGTACAATCACAACCACTGACTTTTCCTCTCGATGAATGATAACCACTTGAAAATTCCGAGGGAGGGTTGTTCGGTACAATCATCGTATGATTACCCATCTGTAATATTGGACATCTCTATGTCCTTACCATGAAATACGGTACACAACATCACAGATGCTATTCTCAATCTCTAGCGACCCTTACCTTGTTTAGGCAACTGAATCGACTAGGAACGAATTTAGAATATACAGTGTTTACAAATGAGTTTCAATATCAAATTACAATTCATTTGTATTAAAGTATAATCAAGTACTTTATCTTTGCTGATTGCATGGGCATACAGATAAAGTAAAACTAAATCATAAAATTTTAAATTATATTAAAATAAAGATCGTTTGTTACACTTGAGTCAAAAAATTACCTAGCCAACCAGTTGGCTTGCAGGGCATATACTCTAACAATCTCCCACTTGCCCTAGAGCCCACTCATAAACTTTAATCTCATTGCTTCGCGATGCTTCTCAAACAATGGTCCTGGCAAGGGCTTCGTAAGTGGATCAGCAACGTTATCTGCAGAGGTGACTCTTTTGACTTATATATCTCCCCTTTCCACAATCTCCCAGATGATGTGAATTTTCCTCAGTATATGTTTGGATCACTGATAAGACCTTGGTTCCTTTGCATTTACAACTGCACCAGTGTTGTCGCAGTACACCGGGACTTGATCAACTCCATTAGGAATAATGCCCAACTCTTGGACGAAATTCCTTATCCAAACTGCCTGTTTGGCTGCAGGAAATGCAACAATATATTCAGCTTCATTGCTGGAATCCGCAACGGTGTCTTGCTTGGAACTCTTCCAAGAGACAGCCGTACCATTGAGCATGAATACAAAACCATAGGTTTATTTCGAATCATCTACATCACTTTGGAAGCTAGAATCAGTGTAGCGGACTTTCAATTTTAACTCTCCACCCTCATAGACCATGAACAATTTCTTAGTCCTCTTTAGGTACTTAAGAATATCTTTCACGGCCTTCCACTGCATTGGATCAGGGTTCGCCTGATATCTGTTTGTAACACCCAGAGCGTAAGCAACATCAGGGCGTGTTGATATCATACCATACATGATACTACCAATGGCTGACGCATATGGAATACGTGTCATCATCTCTATCTCTTCATCAGGATTGGGGCATATTGCTTTAGATAGAGTGACACCGTGACACATTGGTAAGTATCCTCTTTTGGACTCTTCCATAGAGAATCTTTTCAAAATGGTATCGATATAAGTCGCTTGGGTGAGCCCCAGCATCCTCTTTGATCTATCTCTATAGATTTGTATTCCCAATACATAGGATGCTTCACCCATGTCTTTCATGGAGAATTTACTTTCTAACAATACTTTAGTTGATTGCAGTAATTCTACATCATTCCCAATGAGTAGGATATCATCAACATAAAGTACTAAGAATCTCACTGCACTCCCACTAACTTTCTTATACACACGTGGTTCCTAAGGATTCTTGAAAAAACCAAATTCCTTAATGGTGTTGTCAAATCTGAGGTTTCAACTTCTGGAGGCCTGCTTGAGACCATATATCGATCTCTGAAGTTTGCATACCTTATGCTCACTTCCCATTGATGTGTTTCCTCAGGCTGAGACATATAAATATCTTTGATGGATCGGGAAAATCCTCTAAAAACGATGATGAGCTGCAATAGCTCGTGTTCTAAGAAAATATACACCGATGAATTAGATCGAGTTTGGTATTAAACCAAGCGGAAAACACTCGAAATAATCCTTCATTAAGAAACACTGATATATTTTATATCTTGTGTAACTGAATGACTGGAAACAGTTAGGGATCAGTTATGGCTTATAACAGTTCAGTTATGGACAGAACTGAACTGATCAAATCAGTTAAGAACAAAAATAAGCAGTTAAACAGAAATAACACAAGATATGTTTATGGATGTTCAGAGACTTCAACTGCTCCTACGTACCCTTCTACCACCTCGGGTAGGATCCACTAGAAGACTTTGATTAGTTACATCAACTGTAATAACCCACCCAGCTTAGGACATACCCACTGCCTAACTGAACTCCTAGTATAGACTGAAAGGCATCACCTTTCAGCCAACACTTCTTTAATGTCTATGTGCGAAAGACTACATACACATGTTTTACGTCATTGTGCAAGACGGAAGTTGAGTGGTGGTGTGTGCGTGCGTGAGAACTTATCACTATGAACAACCTGAAAGTTTTCTCACACACTGAGAGAAATATGCTTATAATTTAAGCTGATAACACGTTGAAGTGTTCCCTCAGAAAACAGGGCTGATTGCTTCTTCAAAGCTGATATGCAATAAGCGAGCCCTCTCTGTGTTTTCCATCAACTCTCATCATGGTCTTCCCTGAACTTCGGATTCTATTTATAGATATTTGGTTGAACGTACAGTGAGACTCATTGAATGAATCTGTTGCAGTTTGAATTTTTCCCCCCAAATAGATATCTGGAACATTTGGCTTTAAGTGCTGCTGCAACGTCTCATATTGTACTATGATCGTAGAATAGCTTTTGTACCTTTGTGCACAACTGGATTAAGCTTTTCGTATCTGCAAACTGGTTCGCTCCTAACTGATGTTCTGAACAGGTCAATTGAACTGGTCTTGAATTGGTGAGGTGAAATCAGTTGACTTGTCAGCTGAACTCATTTCACTGATTCAGTTGAACTGGTCAGTTGGGCTATTCATCAGCTGGCCGGGCTTACGAAGGTCTTCTTCTGAACCACCTATTGTACTGGTTTAGTTCGATCAATCAGTTGGCACTTTTCAGTTTACGTCTTCGATAGCTTCAATTTAGGCTCGGTAACTGATCAGTTCGATCAGTTACAACATCTGCACACTCGGTAAATCATTAGAAATATAATAACAAGTTTTGTTAAGATCAAAAACAAGATTACGAACATGAAATGTTCCAACAATCTTCTTTAATGTCTCCATTGAGGAATGTAGCCTTCACATCAATTTGCGATATCTCATAGTCATATCATGCTGCTAGGGTAATAGTATTCTAATTGATTTAAACATTGCTACTGGTGTAAAAGTTTCCTCATAGTCAATTCCTTGCCTTTGAGTATAACCTTTTGCAACCATTCTTGTTTTGAAGGTCAATACCTTCTCATCTGCCACAAGCTTTCTTTTGTAAATCCATTTGAATCATATGAGAACAATTCCCTCAAGTGGATCCACTAATGTCCAGACTTGGTTTGAATACAAAGAGTCCATTTCAGACTGTATGGCTTCAAGCCATTTGGATAAATCATTATCAGATATTGCTTCTTTAAAGTTCATTGGATCACATCCAACACAAGGCTCATCATGGCCTTGTTCATGAAGAAGTGTATATCTAGCATGTGGTATAATAATCCTATCAGACCTTCTAGGTGCGTTCACTTCAACTACTGGTTGTTTGGGATTAGGTTCAACTTCTACAGTTGGGGGATTATCTTGAATTTTTTCAAGTTCTATCATCTTGCCTTTTCTATCTAACAGAAATTCCCTTTCCAGAAAAGTGGAATTTCTTGAAATAAACATTTTCGCTTCACAAGGATGATAAAAATAAGATTTAACAGAATTCTTTGGATACCCCACAAAATAGCACAAAATGGATCGACTGTCTAATTTGTCTCTCACTGTCTACATCACGTAAGCAAGACATCCCCATTTTCTAAAGTAAGAATATTTGAGAGTTTTTCCCATCCATATCTCATATGGTGTTTTATCTACTGCTTTTGTATGGACATTATTCTACAAAACTGCCGCAGTTTCAATCGCAAAGCCCCAAAACGATGTAGGCTATTTAGTGAATCACATCATAGATCGAATGTGGGGACCCGGACGCTAATTCATTTCTTAATCATCTGGGGAATAATTAAATCAATTATAATAAATAGGGTCTAAATTTTTTTTATACATACAAGTGTCAAATGCGGAACGTAATGGAATTCATTCGAATATATACATCGAAAAAAAGTACAAGTCTTGTACCATATACAATCATTTAAAACTAAGGTTTAACAACTACATATCAAGTGTTCAAACCCTATCTAGAATCCAAGTCCGTAGTCTCCACTCTACTCACAATCTCTCTTCATCTCCTCGACCCTGATCCTGTCCCACCTGTTGTCATGCACACATACAAACACGACAACAGCCGGATAACTCCGGTGAGAAATACATCCCAATATAAATCAATGATACATGCAATCATATCATCAATATAAAGCATGAAGCAGATATCAGTAATATGTATCAAAATCTGAAAACATAATTTAATATAAATCTGTTAATCAACTCCAGACTCTATATCTCAGACTAGACTCATTCCTAGTCTAGGGATCCCGGTTTCTAGATGTTGGCATACTATATCGAATTTCAGTAAAAGAAATAAATCCACCTCTAATCAAACATCGATATAAACCAAACATCTAGTGTCTTGACCTATCCGTCACAGACTTTGGCAACCTCCGTCAATCACTATTCGGTGACAATGTGCAATGGGTCAGTGATGATTCCATCACTATCAGGCCCGTCTGTCACAAGATCAATCGTCTAATACATGCTTTATATAAATCAATAGAACAAGCAAATAAATCTAATCAATACACACAATAACAATATGTATGTGGTTTAGGGAAACTCAAGTATTTCACTCTCGAGTCATTCTCCCGGTTCGACATTGACTTATACCTTTCTTTCTGTAAATCTGACTCTGTCGAAGTCTCTAACTAAAATCTGTCAATACTCAATCTGGCAATGACAAGAACGAGGGTATCGTATCAATATACAAATCAATCAATACTGGATATAATCAGAACTGAATCAAATTCCGTTTCAACAGCATAACTGTACACTCTCAATATACCCAGCAATACAAATCAATATATATCAATTCTCACAACTCATAATCAATACAACACAAATCTGATATCAATCTCAATCAAATCAACTCTAAAAATAATAACAATTCCCTACGGTATATGTTCTTCAATCCGGTTTCGATTATACGATGTCTAACATGTCGAGAACACCATATATGAATCATATCCAATTCTGACAGTATCATAATTTCAAGACATACCAAAACTTAATAAAACTTACAACCAGATGAAGCTCTCATCGATATGAACACCGTATGAAGTCGGATTAAAAATCAGACGGGTGGATCTTGCACAAATCACGAATCTACAAGATAAAAGGCGTAAGGATTTCTCGTAGCTTTTCTCTGAATCTTCCTACGTTGTTTCCTTGCTAATTCTGAAGGAATAACGCCTTAAGAAACGTGTCTTATTCTCTTGAACTTTCGTCGGCACTCAGGCGGTCGATAATTACCGCCCGAACGCGGGATGTTCTGCCCAACTCTTTTCTTATTGCTCATTGGCGCTCGGCCGGTCACAAACTACCGCCCGGGAGCCGCATCTTCTGCCCGAAACATGTTCCTATTGAACATTGGCGCTCGGGCGGCCCTTTTCTACCGCTCGGGCGCCAATTGTTCTGTACAAAATATACATAAATCAATGCTTCACCCAATATGGTCTCGGAATAGCCTGTCTATAATCATATCAATTCAAAATCAATAATTTTAGATTAATAGAATGCTAATCTCGGGCATTACATTTCTCCTCCCCTAAGATACGATTTCGTCCCCGAAATCACAGGCAATCAATTCATATCAGAAAGAAATGTAACAGAAGCTAAATAGAAACTCGCATCAGTGAAATAACTCGGGAAATCTCTGTCTCATGTCTGGCTCAGTCTCCCAGGTAGCTTATTCGACGCCATGACGACTCCATTGCACTTTCACAAGCGGAATAGTCTTCGTTCTGAGTTGTTTTTCCTTTCGATCGAGAATCTGAATTGGCTTTTCAACATAGCTCAATGTCTCGTCAAGTTTGGTCTCGTCTGTCTGAATAATATGTGAAGCATCAGGCATGTATTTCCGCAATAATGATACATGAAAGATGTCACGCCCCGTGTTCGAAGCGTCGGTGACATCCGGCATTGTTTAGCAATTATATTAAAAACAATAAAGCCTCGTATCAAATCAAACCATTCTTTTTCATAAATAGAATTTTGTCTTACAATGACAAAAGAATAAGCTTTTACATCAGAGTTTACAGAAGCTTAATCAAAAGAAAAGGAGTACAATTCTCGATTTTTCCAATCTCGAAATCTGATCACCATCCACAGAACGCTTCTTGCTCTTCTTCATTTACTTGTTCTTCACTTTTATCTGAAATTTGTAAGGGGTGAGTGTTTTGGGAAACACTCAGCAAGTGGGGGTCAATCGATTCCAAAGATACATATAGAACTTAGTTTTCTTAAAACGTCTTTTTAACAACTTTCAAAACTTAATATTCTTAACTTATCATGACAGAAGCGAATCGAATAAATGACAGAATTTATCAGATGATTCGGAGCAATTCAGAAAAAGATCAATCAAACGGACACAACACTGTTGCTCATCTCATTTCCATGGTCAAATTGTCCCCAATATGTTAGTCCTCTAAGGGGTGAGGCCAGAACATGGTTTTATACCCACCAATGGAAGACAGAACAGAACATGGTTTTATACCCATCAATGGAGGACAGTACAAAACTACAATTCTCGTCTCATTTCAAATCGAATCGTAACAGTGCAACAGAATTCAGAATTAACAGACAGAACTTTTCAGATTTTCAGATTTCAGAGTTTTCATACAGACACAGTGGAACCAAAGATTTCGAAGCATAGAAGAAACACATAATCGATCGAAATTTTAAACAGAACATACCAATAATTTCGAAAAAGGGACACACCTTCATGTATGTCGTGTTATTTATATCAAAGTTTAAAAGTACAACAAAATATTTAAAAAAAGCCCACTTACAGATTTTTGAAGTAGATTCGAAAATTCAGACTTTGGCACGCACTTGACTCTCGAAAGTTTGACAACACCTTGACTTAATTCTGACAAAAGAGGTCTTCGATCTGACAGCACTTTGACGCAAAGTTTCAGCACCGGGCCGTACGAATTTTCCTCCTTTCTTCCTTGCTTACTTGGCCAAAAATTTGGGAGAGTGAGGAGAAGGGAAAACCGAAATTTGGGAGGTGTTTTTGAAGTGTTTTCCATTCAACCCTTAAGTGCTATTTATAGAGAAATTTCAGCCTTTTGAATACCCCATGGCCGAAACTTAGGGTCCAAGGTTAGTCATAATTGTAGTCCCACAATCCCACGCATTCCTCAAATCCAAGACTAGTCATAATTATAGTCCAAAATCTCATGCATTCTTCAAGAGTCACCTTAAACATTTCAAGGGTTATTTCTTACACCATTAATTTGTCCTAACCCTTAGCTCATCCCTTAGCTTCTACCTTGGTTTTCTCAAAGGTTGCTTCTTGCATAATAAGTTTGTCCAATTCCTTGGCTCATCTTTTAGCTTCCTTTTTAGTCTTGTTAGGACAAGTTTGGTTGAGCTTCTTTGAGCTGAAAGATCGAGTCCTTGAGCTGGGGTTTTACTTCTCCCGTGACAATACTTTGATGGATGCGATTACTTGTAGCTTGGCCTCCTGTTGAGTTAATCTCCGAGCTTTGAAACTATTTCTTCGAGTTAAGTTAGCTGAAATCTAAGTTAATATTCAGGTTATCTAGTTGGAACGAAAATTTTAGAGCTTAGTTTGAGTTAAACTTCAAGTTCGTATTACTTACTTGATTTGCCTTGGATCGTAAAATCCCGGGTTCTCACATCCCTCCCTCCTTATTGAAAGTTTCATTTTCGAAACTTGCATTAGCTTGATCTTTCGAATAGATGAGGGTATTGTGATCGCATTTTCTCCTCGAGTTCCCAAGTTGCCTCCCTTTCAGTGTGATTTGACCACTGTACCTTGACATAAGGTATTGTCCGGTTTCTCAACACTTGGTCTTTTGAGTCTACTATTCGGGTAGGGACTTCTTCGTATTTAAGTTCTTCGTTGATTTTTCCTTCAATCATCAGTGGTGTAACCTTGAGTACATGACTCGGGTCTCGAACATACTTCCTCAGCTGTGAGATGCGGAAAACGTTATGTATTCTGGCCATGTCTGGTGGTAACGCTAATTGGTAGGCTAAGGTTCCTACCTTCTCCAGTGTCTCAAACTGTCCCACATATCTCGGATTCAACTTTCCGGATTTACTGAACCGAACCACTCCTTTCATGGGAGAGACTTTGACGTAGGCTTTTTCACCAATCTCTAATTCTAACGGTCTTCTTCTCATATCTGCCCAGCCCTTTTGTCTATCTTAGGCTGCCTTGAGTCTTTCTTTGATTACAGCTACTTTGTCAACGGTTATTTGAACAAGTTCTGGTCCGGTAACAGCTTTTTCTCCGACTTCAGTCCCAATATAGAGGCGACCTACACTTTCTACCATACAAAGCTTCATACGGAGCCATCTCGATGCTACTGTGATAGCTGTTGTTATAGGCGAATTCTATCAGGGGTAACTGTTCACTCCAATTTCCAGAAATATCCAGTGCACATGCTCTCAGCATATCCTCGAGGGTTTGAATTGTCCTTTCGGTTTGGCCATCGGTTTGAGGATGATAGGCTGTGCTGAGAGTAACTTTGGTCCCCATAGCCTTTTGGAAACTTTTTCCAAAATCTTGATACAAATCTTGGATCTCTGTCAGACAGTATACTTGTCGGAACTCCGTGTAGCCTCACTATGTTGTCCATATACAGGGTAGCGAGCTTATCCAGGTTGTAAGTCATCCGCACCGGTAAGAAATGTGCCGAATTAGTCAATCTGTCAACGATTACCCAGATTCCATCATGACCTTGTCTTGATTTTGGTAGCCCGACTACAAAGTCCATGGAGATATTATCCCACTTCCATGTTGGTATTTCCAATGGCTGTAAAAGTCCTCCAGGCCGTTGATGCTCTGCCTTGACTTGTTGACAGGTTAGGCACTTGGAAACAAAGACAGCCACGTCTTTCTTCATTCCGTTCCACCAGTAATTATTTTTTAAGTCTCTGTACATTTTAGTACTCCATGGATGTACCAAAAATCTCAATTTATGTGCATCAGCCATTACCTCTTCTCGAATTCCATCGACGTTCGGCACAAACAATCGTCTTTTCATCCAAAGTATCCCATTTTCATCAATTTGAAATTCTGGAACTTTTCCTGCTTGGATTTGTTCCTTAATTTTAAGGATGGAGGTGTCTTGGCTCTGCTTCAATTTGATGGTCTCTCGGAGACCTGGTTGCACTGATAGTGAAGATAAACTCACCTTCCCAGGGTTCCTTCGGCTCAACGCATCTGCTACCTTATTTGCTTTACCCGGATGGTAATTGATTAACAAATCATAGTCCTTGAAAAGTTCCATCCACCTTCTTTGCCTCATGTTTAATTCCTTTTGGGTGAAAATGTACTTGATGCGCTGATGATCAGTAAACACCTCACATTTTACTCCATAAAGATAGTGCCTCAAGATTTTGAGCGCAAACACAACTGCAGCTAATTCCAGATCATGAGTGGGATAATTCTGCTCATACGGTTTTAATTTCCGTGAGGCATAAGCGATTACCTGACCCTCCTGTATAAGCCCACACCCTAATCCTCCCTTTGAAGCGTCACTGTATATAATGAAATTCTTACCATCCTCGGGAAAAATTAGTACTGGTGTGGATGCGAGTTTTGTCTTCAGTGTCTCAAAACTTCTTTCACATGCTTCATTCCAAATTAATTTCGAATTTTTTTGAGTATGTTTGGTGAGTGGAATGGCTATCGAAGAAAATCCTTCCACAAATTTTCTATAGTAGCCTGCTAGACCCTGAAAACTCTTTACTTCAGTCACTGTCTTTGGTTGTGGCCAATCCTTGATTGCCTCCACCTTCTTAGGGTCTACTGACACTTCTAATTCAGAAATTATATGGCCTAGGAACGCCACACTTTTTAACCAAAATTCACATTTCTTGAATTTGGCGTATAGTTCTTTCTCTCGCAGTATCTGCAAAGTGAGACGTAGGTGTTCTCTGTGTTCTTATTCACTTGGTGAGTACACAAGGATATCATCTATGAAAACAACCACAAATTTGTCGAGGTATGGCTTGAACACTAGATTCATCAGGTCCATGAAAGCTGCAGGAGCATTTGTTAGGCCAAAAGGCATTACTGTGAATTCGTAATGTCCGTTCCTTGTCGTAAAAGCAGTTTTAGGATATCCTCAGTTTTGACTTTCAGCTGGTGATAGCCAGATCTTAAATCGAGTTTTGAGAAAACTTTGGCTCCTTTTAACTGGTCAAAAATATCGTCAATTCTCGGGAGTGGATACTTATTCTTTATGGTTATCTTGTTTAACTCCCGGTAATCAATACATAGCCTCATGCTTTCGTCCTTTTTCTTTACAAAGAGTACTGGTGCTCCCCACGGGGATGCACTAGGGCGAACCTGCTTCTTATCCAGTAATTCCTGAAGTTGCTCCTTTAATTCCTTTAATTCCGCTGGAGCCATTCGGTATGGCGCCTTTGAGATTGGTGCAACACTAGGGACCAAATTGATTTCAAATTCTACTTCCCTATCGGGTATCTCTCCCGATAATTCCTCGGGGAAAACATCTGGAAATTCCTGAACAATTAGAATATCTTCCAACTTTGGGGTTTCTTCCTTTTTGACTTCATTGATTACCGCCAGATAAATCTCTTCACCTCCTTTTATGGCCTTCCAGGCTTGTGAGGTAGATAGTAGCGATTTTCGTTCTTTGGATTTCCCGTAGTATATGACTTCCTCCATAGTTAGAGTCTGAAGTCTGATGACTTTCCTTTGGCAATCTACTATGGCATGGTTTTTAGCTAACCAGTCCATTCCAAGAATGACGTCAAACTCAATCATGTTGAGTTGGATTAGTTCTGCTTCAAAATCCTGTTTACTGATGCAAATTTGACAATTTCGATACACTTTGTGGGTTTCAATTATTTTACTGGCAGGTGTTGCTACTCTTAACGGTTCACTAAGTATATGATGCTCAAGTTTAAGCTTCTTAGCAAATCTTCTAGACACAAATGAATGTGTGGCATCACAATCAAACAAAGCGTATGAAGGCATTTTATTGAGTAAGATGGTACCTGCCACCACTTCGTTGGTGTTATCAGCTTCCTCTTGGGTTATTGCATAAACCCGAGCATTAGTCTTGTTTTCATGTTGTTTATTGGACCCCGACTCTTTGTCCTTGTTGTCTGGACAGTCTTTAATTTTATGACCCACCTTTCCGCACTTAAAACAAGCGCCTGTCTTCCGATAACATTCTCCAACATGCTTCTGTCGACATGTATCGCACCACTTTCCTTCGGTGTTGCATGCACTGTTAAAATTTCCTCTTGGAGGTCCACTTGAATTATTCGGCTTCTTAAATTTGGGACCATTTTGAGTAGTTTGGTTTACCAAGGGTCTCTTATCCCTGTTCTCATCTTCACGGTGCTTAATATCTGTTTCCGCGCTCATTGCCGGGCTCATCAAATCAGCAAAGTTGTTTGGTTTGAACACCGCCAAAGCCGATTGAATCCGGCTGTTCAGTCCTCTCTTAAAACGATGCATCTTCAAGGTTTCATCAGACATAATTGTTGGGATGTAGGTTCCCAGATCATTAAACCTTGAGGTATATTCCAGTACTGTCATATCCGGTGTATGCCTGAAATTTTCAAATTCATTCAGCTTCTGCAGACGAAATTCGGCTGGGTAGTATTGTTTCAGAAACTCTATCTTAAAAATCTGCCATGTGATATCTTCCACTTCAGCTAGAGATGGTGACACGGTTTCCCACAATTTTCGTGCTCTGTCCTCCAGAAACGGTGTTACAACCTCTACTCTCAATTCTTCAGGCACTTCAAGTTGGTGTAATTGCGATTCGACATTTTTGATTCAGTTGTGGCTAACTTCTGGGTCTGGGTTCCCATCAAAAGTTGGAACTCGATTTCTTTGGAGGGATTCATAATGTTATTTAATCCCACGCGGTTGTGGTACTTGAGGTGGTTGAATAGCGTTAGCCAATGGGTTCACGAATCCTTGCAACGTCGCTGCTACGATAGTAGCTATCGCCATCATATCTTCTTGACTGAGATTTACTCTCGGAGGTGGTGGTGGGTTTTCATCTTGGTTGGCGCCACAAGGGTTACGGTTATTTCGGGGTGGTCTGCCTGCCATATCCTATAAACATGTATTTTATTAATTTATTCACCATAATGTAAAATCAAAATAATTTCATTAAATTTTGAAATTCATACAATCAAAAGTTTCAAAACAAATGATTAATTAGATAATTCTGAATACAACCAATGCCTAATCTAGATTCCTCTCTCTACTCGTCTATAACTTTTCCGTCTCCTACGGCCTCATTAACTTCTTCTTCCATCGGGTTTTCTTCTAGTTGTCCCATGAGTTCTTCCATGTTGACCATTTCATTTTGTAGGTGCTCAATGTAATTCTGCAGTTTTGTTTTGGTGATCAAGGTTGTTTACTTGATCCTGTAGTTCTTGTATTGTTGATTGGCTTACTTTTTCATCGATTTCTTGCTCCCCGATTCGTTCTTCAAGACGGCGCTTCGTTTTGAGGAGACTATTACCCCGGATTTCGAGCGTAAAAATTCTATCTTGCGCTTTCTTCAACTCTTGCTTGGTGATCTCATGTTGACGCTCCGACTCTAGATGATAAGTAGCAAAACGTCTAACGCCTTCGCGTAGTTTCTTCTCTTCCACTCTGGCCTCACGAAGATCCTCCATCATACATACGTTATTCCCATCCAACTGGTAGTTATCTCTTTCGAGTTTTTCATTTTTTTCTTTTAGTGTTTTAATTTCTGACTCCTTTTCCTGAAGTTGTTTCTGAAGTTCATTTAAAATGTTTTGAAAGACCATGTTGGCTTCCTATAAGAAAAAAACATTTTTATAAATAAGATACTCATCAAATTTTAAATATGTAATAGAAAGATAATAGCAAGTTTCAAAATAATTTGGTACACATAATATTTTTCCAGTCACAAGTTTACTACAATCCAGACACTTTATTATAATGCTAATCTAATCGTACATCTCTCCGTCGTCGCTGTCACTGGCACTGTCGTCTCCGGCCACTTCCATCGGTGCTACCTCCTCTTCCTCCATGTTCTCTATCACCAAACGTAGGTAGTTGTTCTGCCCTTGAAGTCTGTCCATAGTGCCGTGAAGCTTCGAAATGTACCGATCCTGTTTGGCGTTGGACTCCTCTCGGCGCTAACGGGCCTGCGTAGCACGTCCTCGCTCTATCTCTACTCTCTTTAGTAACTCCCAGTTGAGTGAAGCTAAGCGCGCGATGCGAGCTGAATCAGTCGGTATATGTAGAAGTTGGCTCTCAGCCAAATCCAGATGGTGAGTAAGTCGCTGCACATCGGTCTCCAGTATGTGCCTAATTTCACTAAGCTCTTGTTTTTCTAGTTTCTCCCTAGCCAGTTGTGCCTTCAGAGTCGCAATCTCCCTAGCTTGATTATCTATGGTAAGCTGACGCATACAAAGAGCAGCCTGAGTGCGAGTACGTGGAGCAGCCATTTCCTAGGATAAAAATGGAAGCAAAGCATCAGAATCGTATAAAGGATAGAAAGGCACAAAAATAGAAACAAAGTTGTCGTGGAAAGTTTTCGATACTAAGGATTTTCGGAACGTTTGAAGGGCTAGATTTTCGAACTCCTCAAGGAAAATTTTCAGAAAGAATGAATGTTGGATTTAGATAGGATTGCACTAGGCTTTTTCCAAAATTTGACTTCGTCAAATTTTGTCTGTCAAAATCCCAACGAGATTATGAATCTGTCGGCTCTGATACCACTTAAATGTCACGCCCCGTGTTCGAAGCGTCGGTGACATCCGGCATTGTTTAGCAATTATATTAAAAACAATAAAGCCTCGTATCAAATCAAATCAGTCTTTTTCATAAATAGAATATTGTCTTACAATGACAAAAGAATAAGCTTTTACATCAGAGTTTACAGAAGCTTAATCAAAAGAAAAGGAATACAATTCTCGATTTTTCCAATCTCGAAATCTGATCACCATCCCCAGAACACTTCTTGCTCTTTTTCATTTACTTGCTCTTCACTTTTATCTGAAATTTTTTAGGGGTGAGTGTTTTGGGAAACACTCAGCAATTGGGGGTCGATCGATTCCAAAGATACATATAGAACTTAGTTTTCTTAAAACGTCTTTTTAACAAACTTTCAAAACTTAATATTTTTAACTTATCATGACAGAAGCGAATCGAATAACTGACAGAATTTATCAGATGATTCAGAGCAATTCAGAAACAGATCAATCAAACGGAAACAACACTGTTCATCATCTCATTTCCATTGTCAAATTGTCCCCAATATGTTAGTACTCTAAGGGGTGAGGCCAGAACATAGTTTTATACCCACCAATGGGGGACAGAACAGAACATGGTTTTATACCCACCAATGGGGGCCAGAACAGAACTACAATTCTCGTCTTATTCCAAATCGAATCGTAACATTGCAACAGAATTCAGAAGTAACTGACATAACTTTTTAGATTTCAGAGTTTTCATACAGACACAGCGGAACCAAAGATTTCGAAGCATAGAAGAAACACATAATCGATCGAAATTTTAAACAGAACATACCAATAATTTCGAAAAAGGGACACACCTTCATGTATGTCGCGTTATTTATATGAAAGTTTAAAAATACAACAAAATATTTAACAAAAGCCCACTTATAGATTTTTGAAGTAGATTCGAAAATTCAGACTTTGGCACGCACTTGACTCTCGAAAGTTTGACAACACCTCGACTTAATTTTGACAAAAGAGGTCTTCGATCTGACAGCACTTTGACGCAAAGTTTCAGCACCGGGACGTATGAATTTTCCTCCTTTCTTCCTTGCTTACTTGGCCGAAAATTTGGGAGAGTGAGGAGAAGCGAAAACCGAAATTTGAGAGGTGTTTTTGAAGTGTTTTCCATTCAACCCTTAAGTGCTATTTATAGAAAAATTTCAGCCTTTTGAATAACCCATGGCCAAAACTTAGGTTCCAAGGTTAGTCATAATTGTAATCCCACAATCCCACGCATTCCTCAAATCCAAGACTAGTCATAATTATAGTCCAAAATCCCATGCATTCTTCAAAAGTCACCTTGAACATTTCAAGGGTTATTTCTTACACCTATGAATTTGTCCTAACCCTTGGCTTATCCCTTAGCTTCTACCTTTGTTTTCTCAAAGGTTGCTTCTTGCATAATAAGTTTGTCCAATTCCTTGGCTCATATTTTAGCTTCCTTTTTAGTCTTTTTAGGACAAGCTTGGTTGAGCTTCTTTGAGCTGAAAGATCGAGTCCTTGAGCTGGGGTTTTACTCCTCCCGTGAAAATACTTTGATGGATGCGATTACTTGTAGCTTGGCCCCCAGTTGAGTTAATCTCCGAGCTTTGAAGCTATTTCTTCAAGTTAAGTTAGCTGAAATCTAAGTTAATATTCAGGTTATCTAGTTGGAACGAAAATTTTAGAGCTTAGTTTGAGTTAAACTTCAATTTTGTATTACTTACTTAATTCGCCTTGGATCGTAAAATCCCGGGTTCTCACAAAAGACATCATGTATTCCTGATAAAGAAGGCGGTAAGGCGAGTCGATAGGCACGATCTCCTATCTTCTCTAGAATCTCATACGGCCGAATATATCGTGGAGACAACTTCCCTTTCTTGCCGAATCTGACAACTCCTCGGAAAGGTGAAATTTTCAAGAACACTCGGTCTCCTGCTTCAAATACCAACGGTCTATGTCGAACATTGGCATATTTGGCATGTGTGTCTTGAGCTGCCTTCATTCTTTTCTGTATCGACTTCACTTTCTCAGTCATATCTCTGATCATATCAGGTTCAATCTCATGTACCTCAGAGATATCATCCCAATACAGAGGGGATCTGCATTTCTTTCCGTGCAACGCCTCGAAAGGAGCCATCTCAATACTCGTCTGATAGCAATTGTTGTACGAAAATTCACATAGTGTCAATGCATCCTGCCAACTAGTGCTAAAATCAAGCACTACAGCTCTAAGCATATCCTCCAGTGTCTGGATAGTCCGCTCTGACTATCCGTCGGTCTGTGGATGATATGCGGTACTCAGATGTAACTTCGTACCTAGAGCCTGTTGCAAACTCTGCCAGAAGTGCAAATAAACCGAGGATCACGGTCTGATACAATCGACTTCGGCACTCCATGCAATCTGACCATTTCTCTGACATAAATATCGGCCATCTGGTCATGTCTGTACGTCATCTTGTATGGAATAAAACATGCAGATTTGGTCAATCTGTCAATGACAACCCAAATCGCATCACAACTTCTGGAAGAACGTGGTACTGCGTCACAAAATCCATGTAAATGTGATCTCATTTCCATTCAAGAATAGACAAACTGTGCAGTAGACCTCCTGGTTTCTTCCTCTCGGCTTTCACCTATTGGCAATTCAGACATTTGGATACAAATGTAGCAATATCAGCTTTCATCTGTTTCCACCAGTATTGTGTCTTCAAATCATTGTACATCTTCCTGCCACTAGGATGAAAGCTCAAACGACTACTGTGCGCTTCTGCCAGTATCCGCTGTCTCAAATCTGAAGCATTCGGCACAATAATACCGTTATTCACATACAAAACACTGTCATGAACCTGATATTCCGATTGATGTCCAGCTCTGACCATAGCAATCGAATTAAGTACATTCTGATCCATTTTCGGTGCTTCTTTAATTTTCACTATCAGTTCTGGTTCAACCCGAATAGCGCCTGATCTCAGAGGTTGAAAATCTGTTTCAAAGGTTAATTCAGAAAAATAGCGATCCTCTATCAAATTTGAAACACCAATCGTCGATAAGTGTAACGCTTCGAAAATTTAAGAGTCCACGCGAACCACATGCATGCGACTTATTAAATTCTTTTGAATTTTAATTAAATGTTTTAATTGCATGAATTGATTATGTTGTGCATATTTGTATGTTTAAATTATATTTTATACATGGTTGCATTAAAATGTATTTTTAAAGGTTATTCGAGTTGCGATCGAGGAACGGAGACCGATGGCTGAAAAATAGAAAATGTTTTTATTAAATAATTATTTTTAATTATTTAAAATATGGCCGATGCTTTATAGTATTTTTGAAAATAAAGGGTTTTAAGGTGATTTTATACGCCGGGACGTAAACTTTATCGATGTTGGTTTTTCAATTAAAAATCAGACTTTTTGGCAACCCGACTAATAAATTCACAAACTTAATTAAACAAAAACATTGCTAATATTTTATTTAAATCCTAAATAGACTAATGGGCCTAATTTAATGGCTTATTAGGCCTAAAGTCTAGATTAGTGATTAGTTTAATATTTAATTTTTTAATCAAATCAAAACCTAATCTACCTTGCAAACCAAGTCTCGGCCACTCAAGTTTTAAATCTGAAAACTCTCTCTCCCAACCCTACACTTCACGGCACAACACACAATCATATTAGAGAGGATTTCTTGAGGATTTCGTAGGTAGCAAGAAGAAACAAGCCAACGTTTGCGTCCCGTTCTTCGTCGTCAACGATTATTCGAGCGTATAATACGCAAAGGCACGCCATACATCTCTTTTTTCTCATCTATCACATCATAGTATCGTTTTAAATATCGTGTGCATGAAAAACATGAAATTATTTGAATTAATTTCGGAATATTGCACATACATGTATGAAATCCATGAATTTTGATCCAAAAACATGTTTATATGGTTGCTAAAGGGGCTGTCATGGCTAGGATATAATTAAGGATGATTAACACAAGTTTTAAGAGTCCTAATCACCCCAAAAGGCTGCACAAACATGAAAGTTAAAGGCTGGAATCCAAGGGGAATACGTACAGAGAGGGACGATGGTTTTGGTTGGGTTGTCAAAGTGCAAGGTTTCGGTTGTCTTGCATGGGGTTTAGGGGTTCGACCAAGGCTTGAGGAGGGCTCGGTTGGGATGTGGCTAGGTCCTAGATAGGGTCCTAAGGTGGCTAGGTTCAAAGGAGGAGGGTGAGGAAGAGCCCTTGCGAGAAGGGACTCTTCACGCGTAACTTTCAGGGTGGCCGAGGGTTTCAGGTGCTATGGCTCGGTCTGGGGGCTAGCTAGTGGTCCATCAGGGTCCTAAGGTGATGGGTAAGGGTCGGGCCAGGGTCTTGGGCAGTGTGGTTCGCTGCTGGCTTGAACTGAAGTGGTGACCGTGAGGATGGCAGCAAGGAGGATGATCGCGCCCAGGCTGTTGCTGTGTGCAGGAAGATCGCTGCATGGGTTCAGGGGCTGGGTTAGTCTGGGCTTTGGCTGGGCGTGGTCTAGGGAAGGTTAGGGTCGTGTGGGCTCGGTGGTGGCTCAGCTGGAAGTGTCCTAGGTTGGCTAGGAGTCCTTATGTGATTAGGAGACACAAACACATACACGGGCAGAATTTGGGGCAAGGTTCAGCAGGTGTTTGAGCGGGTTAGGTCATGTTTTCGGGGCCGTGCTTGGTCAATAGGGTCCTTAGATGGGTTTGCTAGGTTTTGGCTCGAGGTGGCTCGGGCGTGGCTCGAGTAAATCGAGAGATGGCTCGGGTGATTTGATAACGTGTCAATTTCAAAAATTAAAGAAGGAAAAATTGATCCGAGGGTCCACGGGGGTGTCTAATGACTTGGGAGGGTAGAATAAATCATAAAAAGGTTATGTTAAAAATTTGGAATCAAAATAACGAGTTTTGGATTTATTCGGAATTTAATCGCCGCACGAAACGCTAATTAACGAGTTAATTGAAACGCCTAGTTTAAAGCTTTATAAAATTATAAAAATTATATTTAAGCTTAAATTATTATTATAAGTCTAAGTTTTTAATTTGGGAATTTTATATTAAGGTTTGGTTTAATTCGGGATTAAAACGTGTTAATACGTCTTATTTAAAGATTAAATTAAAAGTCTAACATTAAAGCCAAATAAAATTATGAAAAAATTCACGTAAGCTTAAATAGTTATTTGGGACATGTTAGAGTCATGAAATCAAGAAAAAGTTGAAAACGTAAAATGTTTAGTCCCGGGTAAAAAGGTCTTTTTACACCGAGAAATTAGTAAAGGTCATGACAGTGCCCTAAATGCTGTTTCTATGATATTATGATTATTTTTAAATGTTTATGATGTATCCATGATTAAATTATGATTTTTAAATGTCTAAGGGATTTTTATGATTTAAGGAAGACATTTAAAAGACATGTTGCGTGCTTGGTTTCGAAAACAAAATGTTATGTTATGCATGATTTTTATAAAGTGATGTGAATGAAAAATGTTGGAGGAAGTGAAGTGAATGTGACTAATTCGTTGATAATGGCGATGTCGTGAGGGTTATGGTCCCAGTGGGAGCCCGACGATCGTGTTTCCATTATTACGAATATGAGGTTATGAGGTTTGAGGTAAGAATGGGAATATCGTGAGGGGAGAAGGCCCAAGAGGGAGCCCATTTATGGGAGAAGGCCCCAGAGGGAGCCCCGACGATCGTATTTCTATTCGATCATGTTAGGCCAAGGCTCAGTTGACCGGTGAGAGTGTCGCTGATGTCCCTGGCGCCCTGTACTGTGGTTTTATGTAGATGGATCCATCGTCATGTCATGTCATGTTAGGAAAGTCACAATTAACGATCTGAATTCAACAAAGGCAAAAGAAAAAAAGAGGAAATGTTCATGATTATGTTTAAGGTTTTATGTCATGTCATGTTGAGAAAAAGGAAATTCATGTTTGCAAGTTATGAAAATGTTTATGTTGAAGTTTTATGCATCATGAAAATGTTTACGAAAATGTTTATGATTATGCATCTTCATGAAAACGATATTTTAAGTACAAGTATTTTTCACCGTTATATGTTGACTGTATTACGTAATACTCGTTATCAAGATTATGGTGTGTTGAGTCTTTAGACTCACTAGGTGTGATGGATGCAGGTGGTATTGAGGGAGGACTTGATGAGTGATTTGACTGGGCTGAAGGCGCACACAACCCGAGGACCAGCGCTACATTTTCCGCATTATGCTTTATGATTTAAGTTAAAGATTTTTAAGTTTATTTATTTATGCATTTGAGAGATTTTTGAGAGGTTTAGTATGGGCTATTCTTTTCAAATTATTGCCTTTTAGGTTTTGAAAATGTTTGACGATTTTATGCTTTAAAATATTTTCCTTTGGATTTTTAAAAAGCAGTTGGATGGTTATTTTTAAAATGATGTCAAAATATTTTATGGTTCGGCCGATGCTAAGTGAGGAAGAAAAAAATTTTTTCTAGTACTTTTAAAGCAATAAAAAGGGCAGGACGTTTCAGTTGGTATCAGAGCAATGGTTCTGTAAAGGGTTGTGCCACCATCAGCGCCGGAAAGATCAGTCGTCAAGCCTCAAAGTTGTAAGTTTTACATGCTTTATATGATTTTATGATATTACTTGCATAAGTACATGAATTAAATGTTTACGTCACATGTTTAGTAGCTTCACGATAATATATGTTCTATATGCTCTGAATTTTTATACGTGTTACGATATGAAATAAGAAATTATTTGATTTTAACGCATGTTGGTTTTGTGGTGGGATTGGACGATGTTGATTTTTGGGTTTTAGAATTGACGTTCTACTTTTGGGCTATAAGTTAATCGAGAATATTATGAATGCTTTGGGACACATAGATTCTCTAAGAAAATATTTATGATTCATGGTTACTAGTCGAATTAATTTTTGGGAATTAGACGTAAGTATTAATTATTCGAGGATTACAACGAATTTGGGAGTAAGAAAATGTATAAATTGGGATTTTAGGTTTAGATGAAAGGTAAGATTGATTATGAGAATTGATTTTTGGGTAAATAAGTTTAAATTTATTGAAATTATATTATGGGAAACCTGTAGAAGAAAATTAAGAATGCCAAAAACTTATAGGTCAATCATAGGATTTTTGAAATTAAAGACCAATTAAGATAATTCTTGGGGAAATTAAGAATTAATTTTGAGATTGTTAAGGAATTTGGGGACTAATTTAGCAATAAGCGATAATTTGATGGTTTAATTGAAAGGAATTTTGAGGATTTAGACTTTTAAGAATATTTGAAACCTTGGGATATCATGGGTATAGTGTTATAAGGAATGTTAATCAAGGTTTTTTAAGAATGAATCGATATTAGGCTTGAAAATCTAAGCGTTAGCGGATGCATTTGGGATTTTAAGATTGAAATTGATAGGTTGATGAACATTTTGGGTATAAAATAATGAAAGTAATATACGATAAGTTTGGTTATCCATATTTTAGCATTGGGGATCGTAAGAAAAATTGAAATTCGAGGTTACAATAATAATTGCACTAGGTCTTTTGGGTCTTTTTAAGTTGCAACTCACAAATAAAGATTTAGAAGGAAAATTTATTTGGGATCAAGGAGACGTAAGGACAATTAGAATTTAAGTTTTATCAGAGTAGCGCAGCGAAAGCGTGGATTTTGAGATACTAAGAACTAAGTCTAAACTTTGGGTTATCAAGGATAAGCGAATTTCGAGGACGAAATTCAATTTAAGGGGGGGAGATTGTAACGCCCCGAAAATTTAAGAATTCACGCGAGCCACATGCATGCGATTTATTAAATTCTTTTGTATTTTAATTAAATGTTTTAATTGCATGAATTGATTATGTTGTGCATATTTGTATGTTTAAATTATATTTTATACATGGTTGCATTAAAATGTATTTTTAAAGGTTATTCGAGTTGCGATCGAGGAACGGAGACCGATGGCTGAAATATAGAAAATGTTTGTATTAAATAATTATTTTTAATTATTTAAAATATGGCCGATGCTTTTTAGTATTTTTGAAAATAAAGAGTTTTGAGGTGATTTTATACGCCGGGACGTAAACTTTATCGATGTTGGTTTTTCAATTAAAAATCGGACTTTTTGGCAACCCTGCTAATAAATTCACAAACTTAATTAAACAAAAACATTGCTAATATTTTATTTAATTTCTAAAAAATAGTCTAATGGGCCTAATTTAATGGCTTATTAGGCCTAAAGTCTAGATTAGTGATTAGTTTAATATTTAATTTGTTAATCAAATCAAAACCTAGTCTACCTTGCAAACCAAGTCTCGGCCACTCAAGTTTTAAATCTGAAAACTCTCTCTCCCAACCCTACACTTCACGGCACAACACACAATCATATTAGAGAGGATTTCTTGAGGATTTCGTAGGTAGCAAGAAGAAACAAGCCAACGTTTGCGTCCCGTTCTTCGTCGTCAACGATTATTCGAGCGTATAATACGCAAAGGCACGCCATATATCTCTTTTTTCTCATCTATCACATCATAGTATCGTTTTAAATATCGTGTGCATGAAAAACATGAAATTCTTTGAATTAATTTCGGAATATTGCACATACATGTATGAAATCCATGAATTTTGATCCAAAAACATGTTTATATGGTTGCTAAAGGGGCTGTCATGGCTAGGATATAATTAAGGATGATTTACACAAGTTTTAAGAGTCCTAATCACCCCAAAAGGCTGCACAAACATGAAAGTTAAAGGCTGGAATCCAAGGGGAATACGTACAGAGAGGGACGATGGTTTTGGTTGGGTTGTCAAAGTGCAAGGTTTCTGTTGTCTTGCATGGGGTTTAGGGGTTCGACCAAGGCTTGAGGAGGGCTCGGTTGGGATGTGTCTAGGTCCTAGATAGGGTCCTAGGGTGGCTAGGTTCAAAGGAGGAGGGTGAGGAAGAGCCCTTGCGAGAAGGGACTCTTCACGCGTAACTTTCAGGGTGGCCGAGGGTTTCAGGTGCTATGGCTCGGTCTGGGGCTAGCTAGTGGTCCATCAGGGTCCTAAGGTGATGGGTAAGGGTCAGGTCAGGGTTTTGGGCGGTGTGGTTCGCTTCTGGCTTGAACTGAAGTGGTGACCGTGAGGATGGCAGCAAGGAGGATGATCGCGCCCAGGCTGTTGCTGTGTTAAGGAAGATCGCTGCATGGGTTCAGGGGCTGGGTTAGTCTGGGCTTGGGCTGTGCGTGGTCTAGGGAAGGTTAGGGTCGTGTGGGCTTGGTGGTGGCTCAGCTGGAAGTGTCCTAGGTTGGCTACGAGTCCTTATGTGATTAGGAGACACAAACACATACACGGGCAGAATTTGGGGCAAGGTTCAGCAGGAGTTTGAGCAGGTTAGGATCATGTTTTTGGGGCCGGGCTTGGTCAATAGAGTCCTTAGACGGGTTGGCTAGGTTTTGGCTCGAGGTGGCTCGGGCGTGGCTCGAATAAATCGAGAGATGGCTCGGGTGGTTCGATAACGTGTCAATTTCGAAAATTAAAGAAGGAAAAATTGATCCGAGGGTCCACGGGGGTGTCTAATGACTTGGGAGGGTAGAATAAATCATAAAAAGGTTATGTTAAAAATTTGGAATCAAAATAACGAGTTTTGGATTTATTCGGAATTTAATCGCCGCACGAAACGCTAATTAACGAGTTAATAGAAACACCTAGTTTTAAGCTTTATAAAATTATAAAAAATTATATTTAAGCTTAAATTATTATTATAAGTCTATGTTTTTAATTTGGGAATTTTATATTAAGGTTTGGTGTAATTCGGGATTAAAACGTGTTAATACGTCTTATTTAAAGATTAAATTAAAAGTCTAACATTTAAGCCAAATAAAATTATTAAAAATTTCACGTAAGCTTAAATAGTTATTTGGGAAGAGTCATGAAATCAAGAAAAAGTTGAAAACGTAAAATGTTTAGTCCAGGGGTAAACCGGTCTTTTTACACCGGGAAATTAGTAAAGGTCATGACAGTGCCCTAAATGCTGTTTTTATGATATTATGATTATTTTTAAATGTTTATGATGTATCCATGATTAAATTATGATTTTTAAATGTCTAAGGGATTTTTATGATTTAAGGAAGACATTTAAAAGACATGTTGTGTGCTTGGTTTCGAAAACAAAATGTTATGTTATGCATGATTTTTATAAAGTGATGTGAATGAAAAATGTTGCAGGAAGTGAAGTGATTGTGACTAATTCGTTGATAATGGCGACGTCGTGAGGGTTATGGTCCCAGTGGGAGCCCGACGATCGTGTTTCCATTATTACGAATATGAGGTTATGAGGTTTGAGGTAAGAATGGGAATATCGTGAGGGGAGAAGGCCCAAGAGGGAGCCCATTTATGGGAGAAGGCCCCAGAGGGAGCCCCGACGATCGTATTTCTATTCGATCATGTTAGGCCAAGGCTCAGTTGACCGGTGAGAGTGTCGCTGATGTCCCTGGCGCCCAGTACTGTGGTTTTATGTAGATGGATCCATCGTCATGTCATGTCATGTTAGGAAAGTCACAATTAACGATCTGAATTCAACAAAGGAAAAAGAAAAAAAGAGGAAATGTTCATGATTATGTTTAAGGTTTTATGTCATGTCATGTTGAGAAAAAAAAAATTCATGTTTGCATGTTATGAAAATGTTTATGTTGAAGTTTTATGCATCATGAAAATGTTTACGAAAATGTTTATGATTATGCATCTTCATGAAAACGATATTTTAAGTACAAGTATTTTTCACCGTTATATGTTGACTGTATTACGTATTACTCTTTATCAAGATTATGGTGTGTTGAGTCTTTAGACTCACTAGGTGTGATGGATGCAGGTGGTATTGAGGGAGGACTTGATGAGTGATTTGACTGGGCTGAAGGCGCACACAACCCGAGGACCAGCGCTACATTTTCCGCATTATGCTTTATGATTTAAGTTAAAGATTTTTAAGTTTATTTATTTATGCATTTGAGAGATTTTTGAGAGGTTTAGTATGGGCTATTCTTTTCAAATTATTGCCCTTTAGGTTTTGTAAAATGTTTGACGATTTTATGCTTTAAAATATTTTCCTTTGGATTTTTAAAATAGCAGTTGGATAGTTATTTTTAAAATGATGTCAAAATATTTTATGGTTCAGCCGATGCTAAGTGAGGAAAAAAAAATTTTTTTCTAGTACTTTTAAAGCAATAAAAAGGGCAGGACGTTTCAGTTGGTATCAGAGCAATGGTTCTGTAAAGGGTTGTGCCACCATCAGCGCCGGAAAGATCAGTCGTCAAGCCTCAAAGTTGTAAGTTTTACATGCTTTATATGATTTTATGATATTACCTGCATAAGTACATGAATTAAATGTTTACGTCACATGTTTAGTAGCTTCACGATAATATATGTTCTATATGCTCTGAATTTTTATACGTGTTACGATATGAAATAAGAAATTATTTGATTTTAACGCATGTTGGTTTTGTGGTGGGATTGGACGATGTTGATTTTTGGGTTTTAGAATTGACGTTCTACTTTTGGGCTATAAGTTAATCGAGAATATTATGAATGCTTTGGGACACATAGATTCTCTAAGAAAATATTTATGATTCATGGTTACTAGTCGAATTAATTTTTGGGAATTAGACGTAAGTATTAATTATTCTAGGATTACAACGACTTTGGGAGTAAGAAAATGTATAAATTGAGATTTTAGGTTTTGATGAAAGGTAAGATTGATTATGACAATTGATTTTTGGGTAAATAAGTTTAAATTTATTGAAATTATATTATGGGAAACCTGTAGAAGAAAATTAAGAATGCCAAAAACTTATAGGTTAATCATAGGATTTTTGAAATTAAAGACCAATTAAGATAATTCTTGGGGAAATTAAGAATTAATTTTGAGATTGTTAAGGAATTTGGGGAATAATTTAGCAATAAGCGATAATTTGATGGTTTAATTGAAAGGAATTTTGAGGATTTAGACTTTTAAGAATATTTGAAACCTTGGGATATCATGGGTATAGTGTTATAAGAAATGTTAATCAAGGGTTTTTTAAGAATGAATCGATATTAGGCTTGAAAATCTAAGCGTTAGCGGATGCGTTTGGGATTTTAAGATTGAAATTGATAGGTTGATGAACATTTTGGGCATAAAATAATGAAAGTAATATACGATAAGTTTGGTTATCCATATTTTAGCATTGGGGATCGTAAGAAAAATTGAAATTCGAGGTTACAATAATAATAGCACTAGGTCATTTGGGTCTTTTTAAGTTGCAACTCACAAATAAAGATTTAGAAGGAAAATTTATTTGGGATCAAGGAGACGTAAGGACAATTAGAATTTAAATTTTATCAGAGTAGCGCAGCGGAAGCGTGGATTTTGAGATATTAAGAACTAAGTCTAAACTTTGGGTTATCAAGGATAAGCGAATTTCGAGGACGAAATTCAATTTAAGGGGGGGGAGATTGTAACGCCCCGAAAATTTAAGAATTTACGCGAACCACATGCATGCGATTTATTAAATTCTTTTGTATTTTAATTAAATGTTTTAATTGCATGAATTGATTATGTTGTGCATATTTGTATGTTTAAATTATATTTTATACATGGTTGCATTAAAATGTATTTTTAAAGGTTATTCGAGTTGCGATCGAGGAACGGAGACCTATGGCTGAAAAATAGAAAATGTTTTTATTAAATAATTATTTTTAATTATTTAAAATATGGCCGATGCTTTTTAGTATTTTTGAAAATAAAGAGTTTTGAGATGATTTTATACGCCGGGACATAAACTTTATCGATGTTGGTTTTTTAATTAAAAATCGGACTTTTTGGCAACCCTGCTAATAAATTCACAAACTTAATTAAACAAAAACATTTCTAATATTTTATTTAAATTCTAAAAAATAGACTAATGGGCCTAATTTAATGGCTTATTAGGCCTAAAGTCTAGATTAGTGATTAGTTTAATATTTAATTTGTTAATCAAATCAAAACCTAGTCTACCTTGCAAACCAAGTCTCGGCCACTCAAGTTTTAAATCTGAAAACTCTCTCTCCCAACCCTACACTTCACGGCACAACACACAATCATATTAGAGAGGATTTCGTTGGTAGCAAGAAGAAACAAGCCAACGTTTGCGTCCCGTTCTTCGTCGTCAACGATTATTCGAGCGTATAATACGCAAAGGCACGCCATACATCTCTTTTTTCTCATCTATCACATCATAGTATCGTTTTAAATATCGTGTGCATGAAAAACATGAAATTATTTGAATTAATTTCGGAATATTTCTCATACATGTATGAAATCCATGAATTTTGATCCAAAAACAAGTTTATATGGTTGCTAAAGGGGCTGTCATGGCTAGGATATAATTAAGGATGATTTACACAAGTTTTAAGAGTCCTAATCACCCCAAAACGCTGCACAAAGATGAAAGTTAAAGGCTGGAATCCAAGGGGAATACGTACAGAGAGGGACGATGGTTTTGGTTGGGTTGTCAAAATGCAAGGTTTCGGTAGTCTTGCATGGGGTTTAGGGGTTCGACCAGGGCTTGAGGAGGGCTCGGTTGGGATGTGGCTAGGTCCTAGATAGGGTCCTAGGGTGGCTAGGTTCGCTGCTGGCTTGAACTGAAGTGGTGACCGTGAGGATGGCAGCAAGGAGGATGATCACGCCCAGGCTGTTGCTGTGTTCAGGAAGATCGCTGCACGGGTTCAGGGGCTGGGTTAGTCTGGGCTTGGGCTTGGCGTGGTCTAGGAAAGGTTAGGGTCTTGTGGGCTCGGTGGTGGCTCTGCTGGAAGTGTCCTAGGTTGGCTAGGAGTCCTTATGTGATTAGGAGACACACACACATACACGGGCAGAATTTGGGGCAAGGTTCAGCAGTTGTTTGAGCGGGTTAGAGTCATGTTTTTGGGGCCGGGCTTGGTCAATAGGGTCCTTAGATGGGTTGGCTAGGTTTTGGCTCGAGGTGGCTCGTGCGTGGCTCGAGTAAATCGAGAGATGGCTCGGGTGGTTCGATAGCGTGTCAATTTCGGAAATTAAAGAAGGAAAAATTGATCCGAGGGTCCACGGGGGTGTCTAATGACTTGGGAGGGTAGAATAAATCATAAAAAGGTTATGTTAAAAATTTGGAATCAAAATAACGAGTTTTGGATTTATTCGGAATTTAATCGCCGCACGAAACGCTAATTAACGAGTTAATTGAAACGCCTAGTTTTAAGCTTTATAAAATTATAAAAAAATTATATTTAAGCTTAAATAATTATTATAAGTCTAAGTTTTTAATTTGGGAATTTTATATTAAGGTTTGGTTTAATTCGGGATTAAAACATGTTAATACGTCTTATTTAAAGATTAAATTAAAAGTTTAACATTTAAGCCAAATAAAATTATGGAAAAATTCACGTAAGCTTAAATAGTTATTTGGGACATGTTAGAGTCATGAAATCAAGAAAAAGTCGAAAACGTAAAATGTTTAGTCCAGGGGTAAAATGGTCTTTTTACACCGGGAAATTAGTAAAGGTCATGGCAGTGCCCTAAATGCTGTTTTATGATATTATGATTATTTTTAAATGTTTATGATGTATCCATGATTAAATTATGATTTTTAAATGTCTAAGGGATTTTTATGATTTAAGGAAGACATTTAAAAGACATCTTGCATGCTTGGTTTCGAAAACAAAATGTTATGTTATAAATAAATCCTAGGAATATTTTCTTATCATTAAATTTTATCTTAATACTCCAACTCCAGTCCGGCTACGCTTATTAATCCGAAAAGATGCAACTAAACTACTGCATAAAATGACTCAACAAATTTAAAGAAAAGAATTCAAATCCTCATGCATAAAAAGATCATTTTAATTTAAATAATAGTAATTATGTATGGATTATACGTAGTCTGGTTTAACAGGTTCTACAACTCTCCCCCCCTTAAAAAAAATTTCGTCCTCGAAATTAAAACTAACCGAATAACTTGGGGTATTGACTCCTCATCTCTGGCTCAGATTCCCACGTAGCTTCCTCCTCCGACTGATTAAGCCACTTGACTTTCACTAGCTTCACCAGTTTGTTCCGAAGCTTCTTCTCTTGTCTGTCTAAAATCTGCACTGGTCTTTCTTCATAAGATAGGTTCGGATTGAGCTGCAACGGTTCAAAATTCAGGACTTGCGAATGATTCGCCATATACTTCCTCAGCATAGAGACGTGGAACACATTGTGTACTCCGGCCAGATTCGGCGGAAGAGCAACATGATAAGCTAACGTCCCAACTCTGTCGAGGATCTCAAATGGTCCAATGAATCTCGGACTAAGCTTTCCTTTCTTCCCGAACGGCATGACACCTTTCATAGGTGCTACCTTCACAAAAACATGGTCTTCAACGGCAAACTCTAGATCTCTCCTCCTCTGATCCGCATAACTCTTTTGTCGACTCTGAGCAGTCCTCATCCTATCACGGATCTTGACTACTACATCGGCAGTCTGCTGAATAATCTTCGGACCCAATTCTGATCTTTCCCCTACTTCATCCCAATGAATAGGCGATCTGCGCTTACGACCATACAGTGCTTCATACGGAGCCATACCTATAGACGACTGAAAACTGTTGTTATATGTGAACTCTACCAATGGCAACTTCGACTCCCAACTCCCTGAGAAATTGATAACACAAGCACGGAGAAGATCCTCCAAAAACTGGATAATTCCCTCTGACTGCCCATCTGTCTGTGGGTGGAAAGCTGTGCTAAACAACAACTTCGTACCCATAGCCGAATGCAAACTCTTCCAAAATGAGGAAGTGAATCTAGGATCTCGGTCAGACACTATAGAAACGGGAATACCATGAAGTCTGACTATCTCTCGATTATACAACCCGGCATACTGAATCATGGTGAAAGTCATCTTAATAGGCAAGAAGTGCGCTGATTTGGTAAGAAGATCAACAATCACCCAGAAAGCATTTGATCCTCTGACTGACTTCGGTAAACCGACAACGAAGTCCATGGTAATATTCTCCCACTTCCACTCGGGAATAGGAAGAGGCTTGAGCATACCTGCTGGTCTATGATGCTCCACTTTCACTAGCTGGCACGTCAGACACTCGGATACAAAATGTCTGATATCCTTCTTCATTCCGGGCCACCAATACAACAACTGCAGATCTTTGTACATCTTCGTACTCCCATGATAAATAGAGTACGGCGATATGTGGGCCTCGGACAAAATATCTGCTCGAATAGAACCGCTGCTAGGAACCCACATTCTGTCTCGATACCTCACAATATCGTCGCTAACTGTATACACAATACTGCCCTTGGCCTCATCTACCTATTCCTACTTCGCCAACTGTTCATCTGCTGATTGTCCACTGCGAATACGGTCCAGAAGAGAAGACTGAATCGTCAAAGTAGATAGACGGGGAACTCTACCTTGAGGATAAGTCTCTAGGTCATACCTCTGCATCTCAAACTGAAGAGGCCTCAAAATCGCTAGATGAGCCATCACTGCGACTTTCCTGCTCAGTGCGTCCGCAACTACATTAGCTTAGCCCGGGTGGTAGCTAATGTCACAGTCATAGTCCTTCACTAGCTCCAACCAAAGCCTCTGACGCATATTCAGCTCTTTCTGCGTAAAGAAGTACTTGAGGCTCTTATGGTCGGTAAAAATCTGGTACTTCTCTCCGTACAAATAATGCCTCCAAATCTTCAAGGCAAATACTACGGCAGCCAACTCTAGATCGTGGGTAGGGTAATTCTTCTCATGGGTCTTCAACTGATGAGAAGCATATGCTATTACCTTCCCATGCTGCATCAATACTGCGCCCAAACCGAGCTTCAAAGCATCGGTATACAAAACAAAGTCTCCGGGCCCTGACGGCATGGCCAATACTGGTGCTGAGATACGAGCTTGCTTCAAAGTATCGTAGCTCTTCTGACACTCCCCGCTCCACACAAATTTAACATTCTTCTTTGTCAACGACATGGGTGGAACTGCGATAGAGGAGAATCCCTGAATAAACTTCCGATAATACCCTGCTAGCCCAAGGAAGCTACGGATCTCTGATGCATTCTGCAGTACAACCCAATCTCTGACTGCTGCAACTTTCGCTGGGTCTACCTCAATACCGCTGCTAGAAACAATGTGGCCTAAGAACGCAACCTTCTCTAAACAGAACTCACACTTACTGAACTTTGCGAATAACTTGTGCTTCTGTAAGGTCTGCAAAACTGCTGTCAGATGTCTGCTGTGATCCTCTTGATTCTTCGAGTAGACGAGAATGTTGTCTATGAATACTATCATAAAAAATTAACAAGATACTGTTGAAATACACGATTCATGAGATCCATGAAGATCGCTGGCGCATTCCTCAAACCGAACGGCATCCCAAGGAACTCGTAGTGGTCATAACGAGTCCTAAAAGCAGTCTTGAGAACATCGACGTCTTTCACCCTCAACTGGTGATAACCGGAATGTAGGTCGATCTTAGAGAATACTGAATCTCCCTGTAACTGATCAAATAAATCTTCAATCCTCGGGAGTGGGTATTTGTTCTTCACTGTAACCATGTTCAATTCCCGGTAATCAATGCAGAGCCTCATCGAACCATCCTTCTTCTTCGAAAACAAGACTGGCGCGCCCCATGGTGAAAAACTCGGGCGAATGAACTCCTTGTCAAGAAGTTCCTGAATCTGCTTCTTAAGTTCTGCCATCTCTGTCGGCGCTAATCGGTGCGGTGCTTTTCAGATCGGAGTCGTACCTGGCATAAGCTCAATAGAAAACTCCATCTCTCGCTCGGGTTGTATACCAGAGACCTCCTCAGGAAAAACATCTAGAAAATCCCTAACAATTGGGACATCGGAGGCTGACTGACTGGGTGCCTCGGGAACGGATACAAAAGTCTTCTACGGAATATGCCACATCTGGCCCAATGGTTTTGACCTTAAGGAAATTAGCAAAGACCTCTGAAATGAACGAATGAGTAGCCCCTGAATCTATCAAGGCATTCGTAGCTCAACCGGCTATAAAAATTCTCCTTGAAAGGTTGGAACATCAAGCTGAACCCAATAGATACAAGAACTAACTTATAGACATGCGAAGGTCAAAGTTCTTCTAACCTAAATTCCCGAAGGTAACACTGATTAGAGCATGCAATCATATCGCAATTCTAAGTTAAAAATCTTAACCCAGATCCCCGAAACAATAACTTTCAAATATAAACTTAAATCTTTAAGATACCTGTCATGAGCATGGTCTCCGGGTTCATCTCCGCTGCATGGAGAGCAAAAACTCTGCCTTGGGTAGGTAGACTCCCTTGCGGACACTGCTTCAGAAAGTGGTCTGGACTACCACAATTGTAACACTTCCCCGAGCCATACATACAAGCTCCAGCATGATACAGGAAATGAACGATAAGGTTCAGTTGATTCGGCAGCGGATGAAAGCTGCTCAGGATTGTCAGACGAGTTATGCAAACAAACGAAGACGACCCTTGGAATTCCAGAAAGGTGACAGAGTGTTTTTGAAAATATCTCCCTTTAGAGGCACTATTCGATTCGGCATGCGAGGGAAGTTATCACCTCGATATGTTGGTCCATACGAGATTCTTGATCGAGTTGGTGATCTTGCGTATCGATTGGCATTGTCACCAGCTCTATCTGCCATTCACGATGTATTTCATGTTTCTATATTGAGGAAATATGAACCAGATCCATCGCATGTACTTGCACCTGACGAGGTTGAACTTGATCATTCTCTTTCCTATGTTGATCAACCTGTTCGCATTATGGATCGAAAGGAAAAGATATTGCGAAATAAATCGATTCCGCTAGTTCGAGTGCAATGGACACGGAATGGTGTGGAAGAGTCGACGTGGGAATTGGAGAGTAAGATGCGAGATTCATACCCGCATTTGTTTGACTCTCTTCCATCTGTTCCATTGTATTCGATGTATACTGTTCCATTTACTGATTTTAGTTTTGATATGTACTATAACTGGTGATATATATATATATGTTTGCCAATGTTATGTATATAAAGATGTTTGAGATTTCGAGGACGAAATCTTTTAGGTGGGGGAGAAATGTAAGGACCGTGTATCATATTATCGTAAGTCCTATGTAATTATCGATAATTCATGAATTTGATATGTGATTATGCAATTGATCTATATTATGACAATGAAATTGAGAAAATGAATATTGAATATGAGTTGACGTTGTAAGAGCTCGAGTGGAGAAGCCGGACGCCAAAATAGTACAAAAGTCAATATTTGTACAGAACATGTGGCGCCCGAGCGGTAGAAAGTGACCGCCCGAGCGCCAGTGTATATGGCAATTGTGTTCGGGCAAAACACTTCGCGCCCGAGCGGTAGTTTGCAACCGCCCGAGCGCGATGCAAGTCGGTTTGGGCAGAACATGCCGCGCCCGAGCGCGGTACAAGCAAAATTCGGGGGCAGAGTGTCTCGCGCTCGAGCGCGAGAATTCTACCGCCCGAGCGCGTTGGCGGTGGAGATAAGAATGAGTTCTTTCATTCGTTTTCTTCATTTTACATTTCAGAGAATTCTAGAGACACGAGAGATTCGATTTTCTTCCGTCCAAATCGACTTCGAAACGCTGTCTAAACGCGAAACAAATTATATATTTGTGATCTTCGCGTCGAGGGCTTCTGACTGAGGTAAATTTCTTCTGGTTCCAGCAGCTCTAAATATCAAAGTGCTGGAATAGCATTTATTTGAAGTTGACATTCCTATATGTAGTAGAATAACCGACAATAAACTCATATTCGAAGTCGGAATTGAATTATGATATGATTTTGATTTGATATGAATTTTTGATGTTTCAAGTGATATTTGAAACTCATATTAATGATTTTGTATTATGTTATTGATTGGAATGAGTATGTTATTGTTGTAGATAAAGTATTATACCGATATCTTCAGGCTACATCAACTGGAAACGAAGAATTGAGGTATGTTGCGACCGGGTAACATACGATATGTATCTGTATTATATGATATATGTTGGATTGATTTGACTGATTGGATTGAGAATATGTGTCTATATGCCTTATTTGTTGAATTTATGTGGCATACAAGACATTCAGATTTGAATATCGATTTATAAAATAAATGTTTTGTTAACACACATCGTTTGATGCATACATCGATACATGACATGCACGTTGAGCTATGATCCTTGGATACCCTGATATGATTTGATTGGATTCTGGGGTTTGTGAACACAATGCTATGTTTTGTATTATATGACCCTTAAAGACATAGACATTTGTGGCCCCGATGATTGGATATGAGATTTAAGATTTGATTGCGCTTTGTCGACGCTATCATACGAGTATCCCTTATTGAGGCCGGTGTGCCAGCTCGAGCATTGATTTGATAGCGATTCGTTTGATTCTGACATGTGCTCAGTGGATGGGCATTTGACCTGATACCTCCACGACATACATGCATTGCATATCATATATAATTGTTTAGATATCTGTAGTATATATGATTGGTTGTTCCATACGGAGCTTTGCTCACCCCCAAGGGGGGCTGTTGTTGTCTTTGTGTGTGGACAATGGCAGGTACTCCAGGATATCAGGAGACCGGAGATGGTACTTCTGGAGGGAGTCACAGTTTGAGTTGAGGTTTATGTTTTGTTCCCAGTATATATGTATATGTGTCTATATACCGGGGCATGTCCCGAGGATATGAGTTGTTTGTATATGATTGGTTTTGATTACGTGTGGGCATGTTTATGATATGAGACTAAATACTATTTTTAGTATTTAAATATTAGAAGAAATATTTCGGGCTCATTGTAAAGAAATTTTGAACTCGTTTTCCGCTGTAATCAGTTAACCCTAATCAAGTGCATTGTAATAACGATTAGGAGCTAAGGGCCCCACAATTTATGTGTGCTGTAAATATTATATACTTTCCGCAGCGTGCTTTTAATGCGCGTCGTTAACATATACATTAACGGCGCGCATTAAAAACACGCTGTGAAAAGTAATATTATATACTATCCGCAGCGTGCAATAATGTGCGCTGTTAATACCCTATGCATTCACGGCGTGCATTAAAAGCACGATGCGGAAAATAGGGTGCGAATTTTTAAATTAGCTATATACATTAACGGCGCGCATTAAAAGAACGCTGCGGAAAGAAATATTATATACTATCCGCAGCGTGCAATAATGTGCGCTGTTAATACTCTATGCATTCACGGCGTGCATTAAAAGCAAGTTGCAGAAAATGGGTGCGAATTTTTAAATTAGCGACGGTTTTATTTTAAATTAGCGACGGTTTGATAAAACCGTCGCTAATGTAAAAGTTGCGACGGTTTCAAAAACCGTCGCTATTTTTAAAGATGGTATACCATAAACCTTCGCCGATTTAAAATCGGCGACGGTTTAATATATCACCATTGCTTTTAGCGACGATTTTTATTAAACTGTCGCTAATAGCCGTAAATCAGCGACTGTTGTATTTAAACCGTCGCTAATAGCGACTGTTTAATGGAAAACCGTCACTAATAGTCGTAAATTGTCTATAAACAACCGATTTCTATTCCACTTTCCTCAACACCACTCCACAACACTTAAAATTTTTCTTTCTTATACGATTTTAATTTCGATTTAGGTACATTTTTTTGTTTCAATTTTTGGTTATTTTTTTAAGTGTTAGTTAAGATCATAAGTAAATTTATCATAGTTGTATTGTAGTTTTTTTAAAATTTATTAAATTATAAAAGTAATTTTTTTTATTTTTACGCAAACTTTAGCGACGATTTTTGAACTGTCGCGAAATATAGCGATGGTTTTGAAACCATCGCTAAATTTAAATACCGTCTTTAATTTAGCGATGGATTTTAAACCGTCGCTAAGTTAATGACAGTGTCTTCTGTTTTGAACCGTCGCCAATTACCGACGGTTTTTGAAAAAACCGTCGCTAATATTTAGATGTTTTTTGAATATTAACAGCGTACATTGAACGCTGCGGATAGTTGTAATATGTACGCCGTTGATAATAATATTAACAACGTGCACAATGTGCGTTGCGGATAATTTAGAACTTTCAACAGCTCTCAACTTCGCAGCGTGCAATGTGCGCCGCGGAAAGAGAATTTGCACGCTGCGAAAAGCCATTTTTGTTGTAGTGCATAAACTTAAATGCGGAAACTAGAAGCGCTGGTCCCCGGGTTGTGTGCACCTTCAGTCCAGTCAGGTCAACCCTCAAGACCTCCCATATCATACTTATTTATATAACCTGCATCAATCACACCTAGTGAGTCTGAAGACTTAACACATCATATTCTTGATAACGAATAATACGTATAAAAACCACAAGCAACAGTGAAAAATATTAGTACTTAAAATAACATTTTCATGATAAGGCATAAACATTAAACATAAACATTTTCATAAATATTTTCATAACCACATATTCATATTCATATTAAAATATTTATATTCGCATCAACATATTCATATTCGTATCAAATATTCATATTCATGTCAACATATTCATATTCATATCATATTCGTGTTTGTTGAATTCAGATCGTGATTGTGACTCGTATTATTAATCGTATTGGACGATAAATCCATCTACGTAAAACCACAGTACTAGGCGGCGGAGACATCAGCAATACTTTCACCGGTCAACTGAGTCCATGGCCAACATATCAACATATCAACGTATTCGTATTCGTATCACGTATTTGTATTCGTATCCATGGAAACACGATCGTCGGGCTCCCACTGAGACCATAACCTTCACGATATTTCCAACATATGATTGTATTTAGTCACAATCCCTTCACGTCCTTCAACATGTCGTATTTCTATCAATTAATAAAAATATGCATAATAATATCATTTTTTTTAAAAATTAAGCATGCAACATATCTTTTAAATGTCCATAATTAAATCATAAAAATCCATGAACGTTTAAAAAAATAACATTTTAACATATACCTATTCATGAACAATTAAAATATTTATATTATCATATAAAACATCAATCAGAGCACTGCCATGACGTTTTCTAATTTTCGAGTGTAAAATGATCGTTTTATCCCTAAACGTAAAATTTTACGTTTTTGACGTTTTCATAACTTCATTGACTCTAACATGTCCCAAACAATTATTTAAGCTTACATTAAAATTCTCATAATTTTATTTAGCTTAAAAACTTGACTTTTTAATTAATTCGTAATTAGTCGTTTTGAAGGCGTTTTAATCCCGAAAAAGTCCGAACTTTAATATAAAATTCCTAAATTTAAAACTTAAAATTTTTATATTAATTTAGCCCTCGTGAACCACGACTCGACTCCCATGATCCGTGTTTCCATTAGTTTGTTCATTAGGAACCATAACTTGACCTATATAGTTCGCCCCAAAGCCATGGTTCAATTTTCTCGAGCCACGCTTGAACCATACTGGACTAAACCCTAACCAACCCCCTAAGGTACCCTACTGGACCGTCGGAACCCACGGACATGACCCCTAGGATCGAACAGAAGCTCCCCAACCAAGCACATCAGCTGGCCGAGAACCCCCAGTGCATAGACTTTATGTTTTGGTGCCTAGGACTCTAGCCGATCGAGCAACCATTGAACCAGCCTGTTGTGCACCTACTGAGGACCCTAAGGACGCACCATAGCCCAGCCGGAAGTCCCCAAACCGAGCCATGTTCCCTGCATAAGCCACCGAACCCTGCGCACTTTTCAGAACTTCACGGGTGGGAGTCCTACCTTCCCTAGCCCAAGACTCGAGTCCTAGCATGGCTAGGACTCCACCCCTGATTCACTAATGGTCTTAGCTCGGTACTGTCCCCAACTGAAACCAGGCTAAGACATTATCCCATGAACACCGAACCATATGATCAACCCACGCCAGAATTGGTTCCAACTTGCATGTTCCATGTGTGCAGCGATTTAGGTGATGTTTTAGGACTCCAAACCCATGTAAAACAATGCTTGATCATAACTAAAACATGGCAGCCCTTTAACACATTCAAAACATGATTTTTGAAGGAAAATACAAGCCAAAAGTTTGACATATGCCATAAAACCGAAAATAATTAAAAGTGACACTTGTTTTCCATACTTTTCATGCATAAAAACATATTATGGTGTGATGATGTTTTGAAGGAAAGAAATATGCGTGCCTTTGCATATTTTACGCACGAATATACGTTGAAGACTGCGAAGAATGAGGACAAGAACCTAGGCTTGAAACTCCCTTGCAACTCTCAACCTTTCTTCCAAAAATATTTTAGGTGTGTTTCGTGTACTTGAAGGAATTTTTGGGAGAGAAAATCAGAAAAGAGGCATGAATTGTGAAGAGTTTAGGTTAGGGTTTAACATATTATATAGTTAATTATTCATTAATTAAGCTTAGGCCCATTAAGTATACAAATTAGGCCCATTAGTGCTTAATTAAATATTAAAAATTGTTTTGATAAAAAAATTTTGTGAATTTATTAGCCGGGTAACCAAAACGTTTATATTTTTGTTGAAAAATCAATGCCGATAAAATTTACGTCCCGGCGTATAAAATCACCTCAAAACCCCTTATATTCAAAAATATTAAAAAACATCATCCATATTTTAAATAAATAAAAATCAATTATTTAATAAAAACATTTTACATTTTTCAGCTCTCGGTCTCCGTTCCTCGATCGCAACTCGAATAATCCTTAAAATACAGTTTTGTGCATAATGACAATAAAAACATATTTAACATATAATCATGCATGTCACATAATCAATTAAGCAATTAAATTCAATTAATTACTCATTTTTTTCATATTTCCTAGATTTGCATGCAGTTGAATTACGTCGTCTAAATTTTTGGACCTTTCAATTTCCCCCTCTTAAATAAAATTTTTTCCTCGAAATTAGAACTTACCGAATAGCTATGGATAGCGAATCTTCAAGTCCCTCTCGGTTTTCCAAGTAGCTTCTTCTTCCGAGGGATTCAGCCACTTGACCTTGACCATTGGAATGACTTTGTTACGCAGTCTTCTTTCTTGCCTTGCCAAGATTTGGACAGGTCTTTCTTCATATGTCATATTTGGATTTAATTGTAGAGGTTCATAATTCAGTACATGTGAAGGATTCGACATGTACTTCCGCAGCATCGAAATATGGAACACATTGTGAACTCCAAAAAGCATTGGTGGCAATGCCAATCTATAAGCTAGTGTCCCAATCCTCTTGAATATCTCAAATGGACCAAAAATCTTGGACTAAGCATGCATTTCTTGCCAAAGCGCATAACACCTTTCATAGGTGCTAATTTCAGAAATACATGGTCGCCCACTGCAAATTCTAAGTCCCTTCTTCTCTTGTAAGCATAGCTTTTGTAAGGCTTGAGATTCATTAGTCTTCATTGATGTGATATTCGAAGATATGAGAATGCATGACAGGTAATGAGAGGCATTAAATGAGATTATGAAGGGTTGCATGAAGTCTAGACTGCACCCGCGGTTGATGGACAGAAAGTTGGCTATTTTTACAGTAGGGTCACCGCACCCGCGGTCCAAGAAAGAGTGCACCCGCGGTTGATGGACAGAAAGTTGGCTATTTTTACAGTAGCAACACCGCACCCGCGGTGCCAAAGTGACCGCACCTGCGGTCGATTTTTCTGAATTTTTGGATGGCCTGCCGAAGCTTGAGCGCAGCCGTGGTATATGAGCTACCGCACCCGCGGTCATACGTGTTTGCTGAAGAATTAAACACTTGCCCTTAACCATGCAATATAATGAGTTGTCCTTGTTCCTTTCCTTCTTCAGCAGATAGAACTGAGAGATTCAGGGGAGAAAGTTTCAACTTTTCTTGTGCTCTTAAGCTTGTGATTTTGAAAGATTCACACATCCAAACTTTAATCCGATTTCGGTTTTGAGCTCCTCTCTTCAAGGGCTATCAAACGATGTAAGTTTGGTTATGTTTCAGCATGTTTTGAAGTTTACGTGTTGGGGAAATTCTGTTATGCTTATAATCATATGTTCTTGAAATCATGGACATCGTAGAAACGTAAACGGATCGAGAAAATGAGGGCATATGCAATTGTTATGAATTGCCAGCATATATATGTATGAGCTTATGCAGATTTTGAGATATGATACATAGATTGTGCTGATTATGAGTTGAGGATTAGGATTTGTTGAGATATGTTGAGATTTGAATGGACCGGTATCGAGAAATTATGCCGTTATACCGTCGAATTGTATCAAGATTTGATATTGAACCGTACTAGTATTAGTTTGAGTTGTGATTTGATATTGTGCATCTCAACATTGTCATTTCAGATTTGGATTGACAGGTTCGATATCCCTACTACGAGACTTCGATTTATTTCAACGACAAGAAGGTATAATTTATGTGACTTTGGGGTGATATAACTCAAATGAGATTCAATTTGAGTTTCCCAACAAAAATCACATACTAGAATAGTTGTTTATCTTTTGATATGATTATGATTTGTTTATAGATTTATATTCAAATCTTTTGATATGATTATGCATTCATATATTTATATTCGTGCATCTATGATAGGAGATTCATTGGGAGATTTGCCAAACTTCTAGATGTTCGGTGTATCGACGCATAGGAGCATACTTTCTCCGATTGTAGACATTCGATACAGACATGACCGAAGTCTAGGAATAAGATGTACCGTCACCCCGATTGGGAGGGTAGGTGGCAGACTGTGACGTCATAATTAAGCTTGTGAATTTGTCTCCAAATCTTCAATGCAAAAACTACTGCTGCAAGGTCAAGATCATGAGTAGTGTAGTTTTTCTCATGAATTTTCAACTATCTCGACGCATAGGCTATAACTCGGTCATTTTGTGTGAGGGCCCGTATTTCGTATTCATAATTTTTCGGAATTATTAAAAATTTTCTCTTTAAATAAATAAACTTGCAACGTTAAAAAAAAACTTTCGTAAAATAACCCAACGGTTTAACATAAACATAGCAGCGGAAACTAAATAATGTTTCAAACAATAACTTAAAATATATAAAAGTTATAACAAGAGTTTGAACATAAAACTGAATAATTAAACGTGAGGTCCTCGGGTCCGTACTACCGCTGATCCGAGCTAACTCACTAGTCCCCGCCCTCACCCTCTGCATCGTCAGTACCTACATCAATCAAGTCTAGCGAGTCTAAAGACCCAGCATGCATATATCGTGAATAACAAGTAAATATATCATAAAATTTGGCGTAACGTAAAAATGTCGTATCGTATAGCGTAACGTAAAAATCGTGCCATGAATAATTAAAAATACGTGCATAACTGATAATCGTACGTAAAATATTTGCTCGATAGAGCCCTGTCATAAAATAGCATATCATAATTTTTCTGTTGAGATAATGTTCTACGCAAGTGGCCCATAACGTAATATAACATGCACGTCTGATCAGACTAAACCATAGTATACTCGGCGGTAGAGATCATCACAGTCCTTGGACTGGATATCCGTACCCGTACATAAACATAAACCAGTCGTAGATCACCGGGTGAAGTAATAATCCCATAAGTTGTAATCCCATAAGCGTGAAGTGGCCACAAGACATATCGCATAAATCTCAAAAATAAACTTTTATATTTATGCACGTATTATAATTAAATTCCTGAGTTATTTTACAAATTTGGGTTGGATCGTTCCCAGGCTTGCTGCGACCTAATTCTAACATGAAAAACATGCACATAACTTGACTTGACCATGCAAATAACTTATTTTGACCAACGCTTCAAAATCGAACAAAAAACGAGACTATTACGCCCAACATAATTAATATTTAACCATGACTTTTTCCAACCCGAACCAACATCAAATCATCATTTAGTCATGATTAAAATACACCTAAAATACGGGAAAATAATTACCAAGGGCTGTAATACACGAAAATTGTGCATGGAGGCCAAAATCATGAAACGCTCTTTCGAGAGTCCCTTTGGCACATTTCACCGTAAATTCTCGTACGACCTCTAAACTTGACCAAATCACAAACTGCCAAAAACATGACCTTCCTAAATCAATAATGCACTGTCCAGTCTAAGGCCATAGGTTAAAAGCCAACCAAGAACTCGAAACATACCTCTGAACCGAAGGCAAAGTTGCTGTCCAGAAAATTAGAGCAGAAGCTGTTGCGCTTCCTTGCGTCGTTTTCAAGGCTAATGGCCATTGGGGCTTGAACCACCGACTAGAGCCTCTTACCAACATCCTAAGGTATGGTTTGAACCATGGCTAAGGGCCCTAGGCCAACCACAATTCCTGCCAACACCTACGACAATACAAGCTTCACTCGAGAACACACACATTGCACGCGTGGGGGCGTTGCTTGTTTTACTGTCAATGAAGGATCCAATGGCTATGAGGTTAACCATGGTCCATGCTAGACATGCTAAGGTATTGTATGAGTCATGGTTAAGGGCTAGAAGCACACCACAACCCACTTGACACCTAAAAACCGAAACTCAACACACTCAACAAAAACCAGAATTTTAAAACCGATGGGGGCTGTTCTTGTTTATTTTGAAAACTGATGGGACCATGAACCAAGCCATGAAAGGGCATCTTGGTCACGTCATAGACATTTTAAAGAAAGGTTCTAACCATGGCTACCGCCCCTAGGGCAGCCAAGATCAGAACACTTGCCTTAGACAAGCAACACAAACAAATCGAAACTCATAAATTGCCATAAGAAGAGTTGCTGTCAAATCTCTTCCTCCAGCGTGTAGGGGCTGGTACCAATGGACTAAAATGACCCTAACATGCCCTATTACATGTCTAGATGCAGCCTTGGGTGCCTGGAATCGAGCCAACCTCCTGAAACCACAAAACCAACAAAAACGTGAAGCACAAGTGGGAGGGCCAAAAATCTGTGCAGAATTTTTATAACACTTGCTGTACAATTTCGGTTTATGCTCCATGAAACATGATCATATTATGATTTAAATTACTTATATGGCTTGATTGAAGAGAAAAGAAACGTATATACATGCCTTAAGTTGTTTTTTTACAATAAACAACACAATACGTCGGATCGGGAGACACGGCAAACGGAAATGAAGACACCTTGCTAGGGAGAGTGGAGAAGGTGGTGAAGGCTTGTGGTCAAATAAGGTGGTGCATGGGGGAGTAAATGATGCCAAGTTGGGGGGGGGGGGGGGGGGGGGGGGGGGGACATGCATGATGAATGGGTGGCCTTTGTTTTCTTGTTGGGGTTGTTAAATGGTGTCAAGTTGGGGATTGTGTGAAGTGGAGAGGACTGAGACTTGTCTTCCCAAATTGGTGTAGGATTTGTTTAAGTTTTGCTAAGTAGAATCCTAGGTTAGATAAGCTTGATTAAAATTTAATTAAGCATAATCTTGATGAATTAAGAAGCCTACAATTAAATTGGTGATTAATTAATTAAAGTAGACTTAAATCCACTTGATTTCATCAAAATAAATTATTTCTTAGCTCGGTATAAATTTAGGAATATATTTGGATCATAAAATTCATCTCTGATTTCCTATCTCCGGTCCGGTCTCGCGTATATATATAAAAAAATAAAATTTGAAATATGCGATTTAAAATCCTTAAACATAACGTAAATGATTTAAATGCAATTAAATCAACAATTTCTTAAAATAATAACCATTTAAAATTAAATAATAGAAATTATGCACATATATACGCATATTGGTTGTTCGGGTACTACAACACTCCCCCCCTTAAATAAAATTTCGTCCTCGAAATTAGAACTCACCGAATAAATTTGGAAAGCGACTCCGCATTTCTGACTCTGACTCCCAAGTAGCTTCCACATCGGAATGATTAAGCCACTTGACCTTCACTAATTTGATGACCTTCTTCCGAAGCTTCTTCTCCTTATGGTCTAAGATCTGCACTGGTCTCTCTTCATAAGACAAATTCGGAGAAAACTGCAACGGCTCAAAGTTCAACACATGAGAAGGGTTCGCTAAATACTTTCTCAACATCGACACATGGAACACATTGTGTACTCCGGCCAGATTCGGCGGAAGAGCAATACGATATGCTAATGTCCCTACTCTGTCGAGGATCTCAAATGGTCCGATGAACCTCGGACTAAGCTTCCCCTTCTTTCCGAATCTCATGACACCCTTCATCGGTGCTATCTTCACGAAAACATGGTCGCCAACGGCAAACTCTAGATCTCTCCTCCTCCGGTCGGCATAACTCTTCTGTCGACTCTGAGCAGTCCTCATCCTGTCACGAATTACGACTACTAGATCAGCAGTCTGCTGAACGATCTCTGGTCCTAACTCTGATCTCTCGCCTACTTCATCCCAATGAATAGGCGATCTACACTTCCTTTCGTACAGGGCTTCATAAGGAGCCATACCTATAGACGACTGAAAGCTGTTGTTATAGGTAAACTCCACTAATGGCAACTTCGATTCCCAGCTCCCTGAGAAATCGATGACACAAGCAAGGAGAAGATCCTCAAAGATCTGAATAACTCTCTCTGATTGACCATCTGTCTGAGGGTGAAAAGCTGTGCTAAACAAAAACTTCGTACCCATCGCTGAATACAGACTCTTCCAAAATGAGGAAGTGAATCTCGGATCTCTGTCAGAAACAATAGAGACTGGGATACCGTGCAATCGGACTATCTCATAGATATATAACTCGGCATACTGAATCATAGAGAAAGTCGTCTTAATAGGCAAGAAATGCGCTGAATTGGTAAGACGATCAACAATCACCCATATAGCATTCGAACCTTTAGCCGACTTCGGTAAACCAACCACGAAATCCATGTTAATGTTTTCCCACTTCCACTCGGGAATGGGAAGTGGCTTGAGTAAGCCGGCTGGTTTCTGATGTTCAGCTTTCACAAGTTGACAAGTCAAACACTTGGATACAAATCTCCGGATCTCTCTCTTCATACCGGGACACCAATATAACATCTGCAGATCCTTGTACATCTTCGTACTCCCAAGATGAATAGAGTACGGGGACATGTGGGTCTCGGCTAATATGTCTGCTCGAATAGAATCGCTGCTAGGAACACATATCCTATCTCGATAACGAACAATGCCATCACTCACTGTGTACAATTCACTGCCCTTCACCTCATCTCTCTGCCTCCACTTCGACAACTGCTCATCAGATGACTGACCGCTGCGAATACGGTCTAATAAAGAAGACTTAATCGTCAAGGTAGATAGACGGGGAACTCTACCTCGATTATAAATCTCTAGATCAAACCTCTGAATCTCACTTTGAAGAGGCGTCTGAACTGTCAAATGAGCCATCACTGCGACTTTCTGGCTCAAAGCATCCGCTACTACATTAGCTTTACCAGTATGGTAGCTAATGTCACAGTCATAATCCTTGACTAACTCCAACCAACGCCTCTGACGCATATTCAACTATTTCTGCGTAAAGAAGTACTTGAGGCTTTTGTGGTCGGTAAAGATCTGACACTTCTCTCCGTATAGATAATACCTCCAAATCTTCAAGGCAAATACTACAGCAGCTAACTCAAGATCATGAGTAGGGTAGTACTTCTCGTGGATCTTCAACTGACGAGAAGCATACGCTATTACTTTCCCATGCTGCATCAACACTGCGCCTAGACCGAGATTCGAAGCATCGGTACACAATACAAAATCTCCGGGCCCTGAAGGCATGGCCAAGATCGGCGCTGAAATAAGAGCTTGCTTCAAAGAATCGAAGCTCTTCTGGCATTCATTGCTCCACACGTACTTAGCATTTTTCTTAGTCAATGACGTGAGTGGAACTGCGATAGAGTAGAAACCATGAATAAACTTCCGATAGTATCCTGCTAGACCAAGGAAACTACGGATCTCTGATGCACTCCGCGGCACCTCCCAATCTCTGACTGTCGCAACCTTCGCTGGGTCTACCTCAATGCCACTGCTAGATATGATGTGGCTAGGAACGCTACTTTCTCTAACCAGAACTCGCACTTGCTGAACTTAGCGAACAACTTGTGCCTCTGCAACGTCTGCAATACTGCGGTCAGATGCCTGTTGTGATCCTCTTGACTCTTTGAGTAGACGAGAATGTCGTCTATGAATACAATAACGAACTGATCAAGATACGGTTGAAATACACGATTCATGAGATTCATGAAGATCGCCGGCGCATTCGTCAGACCGAACGGCATCACATGGAACTCGAAGTGCCCATAACGAGTCCTAAAAGCAGTCTTAAAAGTATTGGCGTCTTTCACCCTCAACTGGTGATATCCGGAACGCAGATCTATCTTGGAGAATACTGAGGCTCCCTGCAATTGATCAAAAAAATCCTCGATCCTCGGAAATGGGTATTTATTCTTCACTCTAACCCTGTTCAACTCCCGGTAGTCAATGCAAAGCCTCATAGATCCGTCTTTCTTCTTCACGAATAAGACAGGCGCGCCCCATGGAGAGAAACTCGAGCGAATAAACTCCTTGTCAAGAAGCTCCTGAATCTGTTTCTTGAGCTCAACCATCTCTGATGGTGCTAATCTGTATGGCGCCTTAGAGATAGGCGCGGTACCTGGCATAAGATCGATCGAAAACTCAACTTCTCGTACCGGTGGTCTACCAGAGACGTCATCGAGAAAAACGTCTGAAAATTCCCTGACAACTGGGACATCTGCAACTGACTGGCTGGGGATCTCGGGAACAGATATAATGGTCGCAATGAATGCTCAACAACCCCTATGCATGAGCTTCCTAGCCCGAGTACAAGATATCATGATAGGCAAATTAAAGTACCTATCAGGCTCAAATAGGAACTGCTCCCTTCCAAGCGGTCGGACTAGAACAGATCTCCGCTGAAATCAATAAGTACTCTGTTCTTGTGCAGCCAATCCATCCCAAGGATAATATCGAACTCTGGCATTGGCAGCACGATCAAGTCCGCATAGACAATATTTCCATGAAGCTCGAGGTGTATGTCTCGTACTACGCTAGTCGCTGCCATCTCCTCGCTAGATGGAACAACCACAGAATACGCCACATCCAATCCAATCGTCTTGACCTCGATGGAATTTGCAAAGGTCTCAGATATGAATGAATGAGTGGCCCCTGAATCAATCAAGGCGTTCGTAGAAGCTCCGCCTATAAATATTCTTCCTGCAAGGTTGGAACATCTATCTAAATCCAATAATTTGACAGAATTAATCCTATAGATATGCAAAGGTAAAAGTTCTTCTAACTTAGATTCCCAAAACGACCCGAATAGAACATGCAATCTTATCACAATTTCTAAGTTCAAATGTTATAACCCAATAATTTAAAGCAATTAATCCCAAAATGCTGAATTAAATATGCTAAAATTTTCCCAATTATAAACTTAAAGATTTAAGATACCTGTCAAGAGCATAGTCCCTGGGTTCGCCTCCGCTGCATGGAGTGCAAACACTCTGCCCTGAGTAGGCAATGTCCCCTGAGGACAATCCTTTAGCAAATGGCCAGTACCGCCACACTTGAAACACTTCCCAGAGCCATACATGCAAGTTCCGGTATGGCGGCGTGTGCACTTGGCACAGACCGGGTACTCCTGTCTCCTCGGAACCACACGTCCCTGCTGCTGCTCTCTGCTCCACGATGGGCCATGGAAAGGCCTCTTATGCTGCTGCTGCTGTTGCTGAGGAGGGCGGTGGGGCGCCTGAAATGGCCGCTTACCCTGACGGTCATTCTCGATATCTCTCTGATCCTGCTCTGCACTAAGAGCTCCAGAGACGGCGACCTCATATGTCGTAGGGCCAGCAACCCTAACATCACGGCGCAAGATCGACCGCAATCCATCCATGAAGTGCCTAAGCCTGGCACCCTCGTCGTTCGCGATTAGTGGTACAAAGTGACAACCCCTCTCGAACTTACGGATAATCTCCGTAACAGTCATGTCACCCTGTCTCAGGGTCATAAACTCCCTGGTCAATATCAAACGCACGTCATCTGTAAAATACTTAGAGAAGAATACCTCTCTAAATCGCGTCCAACTGAGAGTAGCTAGATCCAGAGCTATAGATGCGCCTTCCCACCATAGACGAGCGTCTCCTCCAAAAAGATAGGTCGCACAGCTGACCCTATCAACATCCTCCAGCTCCATAAATTTGAAAATAACCTCTAGGGACTTAATCCATCTTCAGCAACCATGGGATCAGACGTCCCAGTGAACTCCTTCGGGTTCATCCTCATGAACCGCTCACATATAGCCTCGGGTCTAGGCGGCCTAGCTACCGCTGCAGCATTGTTCCCCGCGAACTGTGCGAAGAATTGAGTCATACCCGCCATCATCTGGGTATGCATATCAGGTGGTAGAGGAGGTGGCGGTGGACCTCTATCCTCATAACAGCTCTGAGTCTCATCAGCCTCGCTCTCAGCACCCCTCGGGCGGTCAATAACTCGTCTAGGAGGCATACTGTACCATGTAAAATCCTTACGTAACCAACATGCAATATTTCTACTATTTTTCTTGAAATTTAAATATATATTTGCTAAAACATAATCTTAACATAAAATATTTTTCATGAGAACATGCTGATGAAATATTTCATGAGAACATGCTGGTAAATTATTTCATGCTCAAAAAATGTAATACGTTAAAGTAGGACTTACAAACTGAAGACGTGACTTCGTGAGCTTCTCGAGATCAGTAGTAAGTACAACCCTTTACAATAAACATCGCTCTGATACCAACTGTGAGGGCCCGTATTTCGTATTCATAATTTTTCGGAATTATTAAAAATTTTCTGTTTAAATAAATAAACTTGCAACGTTAAAAAAAAAAAACTTTCGTAAAATAACCCAACGGTTTAACATAAACATAGCAGCGGAAACTGAATAATCTTTTAAACAATAACTTAAAATATATAAAAGTTATAACAAGAGTTTGAACATAAAACTGAATAATTAAATGTGAGGTCCTCGGGTCCGTACTACCGCTGATCCGAGCTAACTCACTGGTCCCCGCCCTCACCCTCTGCATCGTCAGTACCTACATCAATCAAGTCTAGTGAGTCTAAAGACCCAGCATACATATATCATGAATAACAAGTAAATATATTATAAAATTTGGCGTAACGTAAAAATGTCGTATCGTAAAGCGTAACGTAAAAATCGTGCCATGAATAATTATAAATACGTGCATAACTGATAATCGTACGTAAAATATTTGCTCGATAGAGCCCTGTCATAAAATAGCATATCATAATTTTTCTGTTGAGATAATGTTCTACGCAAGTGGACCATAACGTAACATAACATAACATGCACGTCTGATCAGACTAAACCATAGTATACTGGGCGGTAGAGATCATCACAGCCCTTGGACTGGATATCCGTACCCGTACATAAACATAAACCGGTCGTAGGTCACCAGGTGAAGTAATAATCCCATAAGCGTGAAGTGGCCACAAGACATATCGCATAAATCTCAAAAATAAACTTTTATATTTATGCACGTTATATAATTAAATTCCTGAGTTATTATACAAATTTGGGTTGGATCGTTCTCAGGCTCGCTGCGACCTAATTCTAACATGAAAAACATGCACATAACTTGACTTGACCATGCAAATAACTTATCTTGACCAACGCTTCAAAATCGAACTAAAAACGAGACTATTACTCCCAACAAACTTAATATTTAACCATGACTCTGTACCAACCTGAACCAACATCAAATCATAATTTAGTCATGATTAAAATACACATAAAATACTGGAAAATAATTACCAAGGGCTGTAATACACGAAAATTGTGCATGGAGGCCAAAATCATGAAACGCTCTTTCGAGAGTCACTTTGGCACATTGCACCGTAAATTCTCTTACGACCTCTAAACTTGACCAAATCACAAACCGCCAAAAACATGACCTTCCTAATTCAATAATGCATTGTCCAGTCCAAGGCCATAGGCTAAAAGCCAACCAGGTACTCGAAACACACCTCTGAACCAAGGGAAAAGTTGCTGTCCAGAAAATTACAGCAGCAGCTGTTGCGCTTCCTTGCGTCATTTTCAAGGCTAATGGCCATTGGGGCTTGAAACACCGACCAGAGCCTCTTACCAACATCTTAAGGTATGGTTCTAACCATGGCTAAGGGCCCTAGGCCAACCAAAATTCCTGCCAAGACCTACGACAATACAAGCTTCACCCGAGAACACACACATTGCACGCGTGGGGGCGTTGCTTGTTTTACTGTCAAATGAGGGATCCAATGGCTATGAGGTTAACCATGGTCCATGCTAGACATGCTAAGTTGTTGTATGAGTCATGGTTAAGGGCTAGAAGCCAACCACAACCCACTTGACACCTAAAAACCGAAAACTCAACACACTCAACAAAAACCAGAATTTTAAAACCGAAGAGGGCTGTTCTTGTTTATTTTGAAAACCGATGGGACCATGAACCAAGCCATGAAAGGGCATCTTGGTCATGTCCTAGAAATTTCAAGGAAAGGTTCTAACCATGGATATAGCCCTTAGGGCAGACAAGATCAGAACACTTGCCTTAGACAAGCAACACAAACAAATCGAAACTCATAAATTGCCATAAGAAGAGTTGCTGTCAAATCTCTTCCTCCAGCATGTAGGGGCTGGTACCAATGGACTAACATGACCCTGACATGCCCTAGTACATGTCTAGATGCAACCTTGGGTGCCTGGAATCGAGCCAACCTCCTGAAACCACAAAACCAACAAAAACGTGAAGCACAAGTGGGAGGGCCAAAATCTGTGCAGAATTTTTATAACACTTGCTGTACAATTTCGGTTTATGCTACATGAAACATGATCATATTATGATTTAAATTACTTATATGGCTTAATTGAAGAAAAAAGAAACGTATATACATGACTTAAGTTGTTTTTTTTACAATAAACAACACAATACGTCGGATCGGGAAACACGGCAACGGAAATGAAGATACCTTGCTATTGTTGCTGCCTTGGCCAAGAATGGGAGCTGCCAAATCTCCTAATTTTCGTGCTAGGGATAGTGGAGAAGGTGGTGAAGGCTTGTGTTTAAATAATGTGGTGCATGAGGGAGTAAATGATGCCAAGTTAGGGGGGGGGGGGGGGGACATGCATGATGAATGGGCGGCCTTTGTTTTCTTGATGGGGGAGTTAAATGGTGTCAAGTTGGGGATTGTGTGGAGTGGAGAGGACCGAGACTTGTCTTCCCAAATTGGTGTAGGATTTCTTTAAGTTTTGCTAAGTAGAATCCTAGGTTAGATAAGCTTGATTAAAAGTTAATTAAGCATAATCTTGATGAATTAAGAAGCCTACAATTAAATTGGTGATTAATTAATTAAAGTAGACTTAAATCCATTTGATTCCATCAAAATAAATTATTTTTTAGCTCGGTATAAATTTAGGAATATATTTGGATCATAAAATTCATCTCCGACTTCCTATCTCCGGTCCGGTCTCGCGTATATATCTAAAAACCTAAAATTTGAAATATGCGATTTAAAATCCTTAAAAATAACGTAAATGATTTAAATGCAATTAAATCAACAATTTCTTAAAATAGTAACAATTTAAAATTAAATAATAGAAATTATGCACATATATACGCATATTGGTTGTTCGGGTACTACATTTTGCATCAACACTGCGCCCAAACCAAGTTTAGAAGCGTCGTTATAAAGAACATACTCTCCTTGCCCCGATGACATAGATAATACTAGCACTATAATCAAGTCTTGCTTCAACTTCTCAAAACTCTCTTGACACTAGGATCCCCAAACAAATTTGCATTCTTCTTAGTCAAGGATGTCAAAGGTACTTGCAATAGATGAGAATCCCTTGATGAACTTGCGATAAAAGCCAGCTAGTCCTAAGAAACTGCGAATCTCGGTAACACTCTTTGGTACTGGCCACTTTTTCACTGCCTCAACTTTACTTGGATCAACTTCAATGCCATCACTAGAAATGGTGTGGCCCAAGAATGCCATTCTATCAAGCCAAAACTCACACTTGCTGAACTTTGCATATAACTTTCTATCTTGTAGTACTTGCAGTGCTATCCTATGCTCCTCTTTGCTCTTAGAATAGAAAAAAAATCATCAATGAAGACTATGATGAATTGATCTAAATACAGATGAAATACGCGATTCATGAGATCCATGAAGATCGCTGCATTGGTTAACCCAAATGGCATGACCATAAACTTGTAATGACCATATCTAGTACGAAATGCTGTCTTGTGAACATTTTACTCATTTACTTTCAATTGATGGTACCCAGAACGCAGATCAATATGAGAAAATATGGATGCTCCTTGCACTTATCAAATAAATCTTCAATTCTTGGAAATGTGTACTTATTTTGATAGTGACCCTATTAAGCTCTCGATAATCAATGTAAAGTCACATACTACCATCATCCTTCTTCAATAATAATACCGGTGCGCCCCATGGCGAATGACTAGGGAGAATAAAACCCTTGTCTAGCAATTCTTGGATTTGATCTTTTAATTCCTTCATTTCAGCAGGTGCTAGACGATAAGGTGCTTTAAATATAGGAACAGTGCCCGGCATTAGATCAATAGAGAATTCTACTTCACGATCGGGTGGAATACCAGAAACGTACTCGGGAAAAACGCTAGGAAAACCTCTGACAATATGGATATCTTCTATCTTCTGACTAATAGTAGCAGGTTCGGTAGTGACACATGCTAGAAAAGTTTGGCATCCACGTTTAATAAGCTTCCTCGCACATAGACAAGAGATAATGTGCGGCATTTGCTTGTTTCTCGCCGTCTCAAAGACAAAAGATTTGCCACTAGGTGGTCGAACAGACACTGATCGTTGGCAAATATCAATCAAAGCTCCATTTGCTGATAACCAATCCATCCGAAGTATAATATCATATTCGGGCATATGAAGTACAATAAGGTCTGCCCGAATCAGATCTTTGAATAATCAAAGCTCCAAATTGTTGACAATTTTAGACGTGAGCTTTTGATCAATGAAAGAAATAGAAATTTTGAAACCCAAACCCATATTTTGAGGAGTAATATTCAGTCTTTTGATGAAGGTTTCAGATATGAATGAATGTGTAGCTCCTGAATCTAGCAGTGCATAGGTAGCTACCCCTTGAATGATAATCCTCCCTACGGCGAAAATGTCTTTTAAATCTTTTCGTGTTGAAGCTTAAGAAATTTCTATCTTTTAATTCCCAAGGTTATATGAAGATTGTGCATTGAACTTAAGCATTCCTTGAAAAATTGCATTTTTGCCCTTGGATTTTATCAAATTTTCATTTTGGTCCTTCAGAATTCGGAAATTTCTTCTTGGTCCCTAAACTTTTCTAGCATTTAGACCCCTTAGTAAATTTCGAAATCCTTAGCAACCCTTAAATTATGATTTTCTTTAATTTTGGCCCTAAAAATTTGTATTGGGAATTATTAAATCCTTTACATAAAATAAGGCTCAAAATCAATATCAATTTCTATGGTTTCTAGAATCATATCTTAATTTCCAACTAAGGTAGAGCATGCAACCTAATTTCCACTAGGTTAATCTTGATCCCAATTCAATTCTAATAACCAATTTAACATTTCAAGCAATAAAGAGAAATATAAAAATGTTAAATGACTAGGTTACCCGTGATAAGTGTCGTGTATGGCTCCCCTTCAGCCACCTCTACATTCATAACATAAGCTCGCCCAACAGTAGGTGCATTCTTCTTTGGGCAATCAGTACCTTTGTGTCCCTCTTCCTTGCATATGAAGCACTTAGTAGTACCCCACACGCACTGTCCATAATGTAGTCGGTTTCACTTCTTGCATGGTGGTGCCTCTGCAGGTTTTGGTGCTGCACGCGTGGCGGCTTATGCTGTCCTTGTTTCTTGGCTTGACCTTGGGGCTTTTGAAGCCCTTGAGTTCTAGGAGGACCCGTATATGGATTCTTGTTTGATTGATTATTATTCTGATGGTGCTACATCTTGCGCTGTATCTCAAAATCAATGTCCCTCAAAGAAAGCTCAGACTGAAATGCATAAGTGGTTGCAGTAGCGTAATCCAATGGACCCATCATCATAACATTATTGCGTATGGTAGGCCGTAGACCATCCATGAAATGTCTAAGCTTCATTGCAGGATCCCTCGCAATAAGGGGTACAAAATGACAATCCCTATCAAACTTCTTCACAAACTCAGCAACAGTAGAGTCTCCCTGACGGAGGCTCATAAACTCCCTCATCAGTCGCCCTCTAACATCAACAGTAAATTATTTTTTATCGAATATTTCTTTAAAACGAGTCCAAGTAAGTGTAGCAATTTCAATCCCATGCTCGGCTCCTTCCCACCATAAAGAACCATCATCCCTAAACATGTAAGCGGCACACCTCCCACGGTCAGCATCCCCCATGTTTAGATAACAAAAGTGTACCTCTAGTGAACGAATCCAACTCTCAGTAGCACAGGGATTGGTGGTGCTAGAGAATTCTTTCGGCCTAGCCTCTGGAACTGATCATATGCATCCTGTGGTGGCCTAGGTGCCTGCTGTAACTGCTGCTGTAATTGCTGCTCGAAGAGACAAGCCATCCCTTATAAAGCACGAGTAGTAGCATCCCTTGGAGGAGGTGGAGGGTGTGAATTCCCTTGGCGATTCACACTGTTCTTTTCTTGGTTTTCATTGACAGGGGCACGTCTAGGAGGCATTTTATCTAGACGTTTTCCAAATTCTAACGTGACCAACATGCATTTAAATCTAAGTTTTATAATCAATCGACATATCCTAATTTATTTAGCAATTTAAGCATGCGAAGCATATATACTCAAAAAGTTAGTAAACATATAGCATAAACATATTATTCATGTCATCATGCAGGTAACATCATAACAAATCATATAAAGCATGTAAAATTTACAAACTAAGGCTTGACGACTGATCTTTCCGGCGTTGATGGTGGCACAACCCTTTACAGGAATTTTGCTCTAATACCAACTGAAACGTCTGCTTATTCGTTTTGCTTAAAATGTGATAGAATATTTTTTTATACATATATATATATATTTTGAAAATACCTTGTACCATTTTTAAAAATAAACAATCAACTAACATTTCAAAATCAAAGAAAAATATTTTAAATCGTAAAATCGTCAATGTTTTACACACCTAAAAAGAAATAAATATGAAAAGTATAGCTCATACTAAATCTCTGAAAAATTTCTCAAAAACATAAATAAATAGTCGCAAAATCTTTAACGTAAGTCCTAAACTTAAATGCAGAAAGTAGAAGCGCTGGTCCTCGGGTTGTGTGCACCTTCAGTCCAGTCAGGTCAACCCTCAAGACTTTCCCATATCATAATTATTTATATCACTTGCATCAATCACACCTAGTGAGTCTAAATACACAACACATCATATTCTTGATAACGAATAATACGTTTAAAACCATAAGCAACAGTAAAAAATATTCGTACTTAAAATAACATTTCCATGATAAGGCATAAACTTTAAACATAAACATTTTCATGAACATTTTCATAACAACATATTCATATTCATATTAACATATTCATATTCGTATCAACATATTCATATTCATCAACATATTCATATTCATATTCGTGTTTGTTGAATTCAGATCGTTATTGTGACTCGTATTCTTAATCGTATTGGACGATGAATCCATATACATAAAACCACAGTACTGGGTGGTGGAGACATCAGCAACACTTTCACCGGTCAACTAAGTCCATGGCCAACATATCAACAAATCAACGTATTCGTATTCGTATCACGTATTCGTATTCGTATCGATGAAAACACGATCGTCGAGCTCCTACTGGGACCATAACCCTCACGATATTTCCAACATATCATCGTATTTAGTCACAATCCCTTCACGTCCTTCAACGTGTCGTATTTCCATCACTTAATAAGAACATGCATAATAATATCGTTTTTCTTTTAAATCAAGCATGCAACATATCTTTTAAATGTCCATAGTTAAATCATAAAAATCCATGAACGTTTAAAAAAATAACATTTTAACATATACATATCCATGAAAATTTAAAATAATCATATTGACATATAAAACATCAATTAGAGCACTGCCATGACGTTTTCTAATTTCCGGGTGTAAAATGACTGTTTTACCCCAGACGTAAAATTTCAAGTTTTTGACGTTTTCATAACTTCATTGACTCTAACATGTCCCAAACAATTATTTAAGATCACATTAAAATTCCCATAATTTTATTTAGCCTAAAAACTTGATTTTTTAATTAGTTCGTAATTAGTTGTTTTAAAAGCGTTTTACTCCCGAAAAATTCCTAACTTTAATATAAAATTCTTAAATTTAAAACATAGACTTTTTATATTATTTTAGCCCCGTGAACCATGACTCGACCCCCATGAGTTGTGTTTCCATTAGTTTGTTCATTAGGAACCCTAACTTGACCTATATAGTTCGCCCCCAAGCCATGGTTCGATTTTCTCAAGCCACCCTCAAACCATACTAGACCAAACCCTGACTAACCCCCTGAGGCAACCTACAGGAACATTGGAACTCATGGACAGAACTCCTAGGCTCGAACCGAAGTTCCCCAACCAAGCACATTAGCTGGCCGTGAACCCCAAGTGCATGGACTCTATGTTTTGGTGCTTAGGACTCTAGCCAATCGATCCACCCTTGAACCAGCATGTTTTGCACCTACCTAGGACCTTAAGGACGCACCATAGCCAAGCCCAAAGTCCCCAGATCGAGCCATGTTCCCTGCACAAGCCACCGAACCATGCTCACTTTTCAGAACTTCTCGGGTGGGAGTCCTACCTATCCCATGACTCGAGTCCTAGCATGGCTAGGAATCCACCCCTGACTCACTCATGGTCTTATCTCGGTCCTGGCCCCAACCGAAACCAGGCTAAGCCATTATCCCATGAACACCGAACCATGTGATTAACCTACGCCAGAATTTTTTCCAGCTTGCATGTTCCGTGTGTGCAACGATTTAGGTGATGTTCTAGGACTCCAAACCCATGTAAAACAATTCTTGATCATAACCTAAATCATGACAGCCCTTTAACACATACAAAACATGATTTTTGAAGGAAAATACAAGCCAAAAGTTTGACATATGCCATAAAAGCGAAAATAATTCAAACTGACACTTGTTTTCCATAATTTTCATGCATAAAAACATATTATGGTGTGATGGTGTTTTAAGGGAAAGAAATATACGTGTCTTTGCGTATTTTACGCACGAATATATGTTGACGATTGCAAAGAACGGGGACAAGATCATAGGCTTGAAACTCCATTGCAACTCTCGACTTTTCTTCCAAAAATATTGTAGGTGTGTGTCGTGTACTTGAAGGAATTTTTGGGAGAGAAAATCAGAAAAGAGGCGTGAATTGTGAAGAATTTAGGGTAGGGTTTAACATATTATATAGTTAATTATTCTTTAATTAAGCTTAGGCCCATTAAGCATACAAATTAGGCCCATTAATGCTTAATTAAATATTAAAAATAGTTTTGGTAAACTAAGTTTGTGGATTTATTAGCCGAGTAACTAAAACGTATATATTTTTGTTGAAAAATCAATACCGATAAAATTACGTCCCGACGTATAAAATCACCTCAAAACCCCTTATTTTAAAAAATATTAAAAAACATCATCCGTATTTTAAAAATTTAAAAATCTATTATTTAATAAATTTTTTTTATATTTTTCAGCCCTCGGTCTCTGTTCCTCGTTCGCAACTCGAATAATCCCTAAAATACAGTTTTATGCATAATGACAATAAAATCCTATTTAACATATAATCATGCATGTCACATAATCAACTAAGCAATTAAATTAAATTAATTACTTTTTTTTTTCATATTTCCCAGATTTGCATGCAGTTGAATTACGTCGTCTAAATTTTTGGACCTTACAATATATAACTTAACATTTCCATAAATAATTACAATATAACAATTTAAATTTCAAATGCATAAAAATCCTAAAATCGTCAATTACTAAAATTCGACTTCTACCATTAACATGATCAAACTAACTTCAAAATAAAGCATACACTACAAGAAATTCAACATTTTACAACACTCAAAAGACAACGGTTTTATCAGAAACTGTTGGCCTTTTTTTTTAACAACGGTTTTAACGAAAACCGTTGCCTTTGTGAAATTTTTCTTTGTCAAAGACAACAATTTTTTTAAAACCGTTCTTTTATGGGTAAACAACAACGGTTTGCTAAAACCGTTGTCTATGAGCGTGATTTATGGGTATAAAGACAACGGTTTTTTATACCGTTATCTATGAGAGGGTTTTTTAGTAGCTACGACAACATGTTTTTAATAACCGTTGTCTATGATCACGTTTTTATGTAGCTACGACAACGGTGTTAAAAACCGTTGTATATTAACTTCAGTGAAAGACACATGTTTTTTTAGTAACTACGACAATGGTTTATAAAATCGTTGTCTATGTACATTTTTTGGGCCTAAGACAACGGTTTAAAAAAAACCGTTGTTGTATTACTAAAAAAAATAACTTTCAAAGCAACACTTTAAATCATTCAACAACAGTGTTTAAAAAACCGTTGTTAAAAAAACCAATTACCCCAATTAACTTATCCCCCACACAGTACTTCTCACAATATCACACACTTTAAATTTACACTTAATAATAAAAACAGATCAATATATATATCAAATTCGCGACAACACACACACACCAAACCCTCTCCCGTCGCGCGCCCTCCTTTTTCCTAGCGGAATCAATGCCGCCGCCTGTCCGTTCGCCGTCACCGAGGACCCGCGAAGGTAGCCCAGGTCCGGTCGACCTTGATTGCAACTTTAATCGGGAGTTCTGAGCAAGGAAAGGTCGTGAATTTTAGTCCTATTCTGCGCGCCATTTGTCATCCGTTTGGATAAAAATTTCACTCGATTATTTGGGTCATTTGAGGTTGTTTGAGATGTATTATATTAGTTTTAAGTAGCTGTTGGATCTGGCACTGGATAAGAACAGGGCAAAGAGTGTGAATTTATGTTATCAATATGCTTTTAAAAATTTTATTTTATCGGTAATATGCTCTTCCTGAAGCGTATGAATTTTGTACATTGTATGAGCTTTCTCACACGTCCTTGCTCTTCTCCCAGGATTAACATAGTCGCTTAAAATATCAATTTTTTTCGTTATACATTCACAGTAAATACACATATATGTTGATTCATAAAGTTTTAGCCCGTTCATATTGATTTTCTGAATAATCGTTCAGTTTTCTGAATAAAATTGTAATGCCCGAGAACTTTGATTATGGTAATCTAAAATGATTATTGATAAATTAATGTGATTATAGACGAAATGGATCGGACCGGAAAAGCTGGAAAGAAGATTGGAATTATGTGCGAGGATGAGCCCTCGCGCATATGCGCGACCCAGCCGGGCGCATATGCGCGAGGTAGGCAGAGAACCTCGCGCATATGCGCGACTGGACCTGCGCATATGCGCGAGATTGGCAGAAAACCTCGCGCATATGCGCCGGGTGAGGGCGCGCATATGCACGAGCTGCCGAGAGACACGTGCTGAGACCCGTAGGTCTCGCGCATATGCGCCGAGGGAGGTCACGCATATGCGTGAGACGTGCAGCACAAGGATGAAGCCACTTTCCCCTCACCATGCATTCATATATATATGGGTACCTTCCTTCAGATGAACCGACAAGAATTGAGAAAAGCTTCAGAGAAAGATAGGTGAAAAGATTTGTGCAAGATCCGCCCGTCAGAATTTCAATCCGACTTCGGTACTGTGTTCCTATCGACAAAGACTTCAACTTGACGTAAGTTTTACTACGTTTTGTTATGATTTGAAAATATGATATTGAAGGAATCAGATATGATTCATATATGGTGTTCTTGCGATATTAGACATCGTATAATCGAAACCGGATTGAAGAACAGATACCGTATGAAATTGTTATGATTTCAGAATGGAATTGATTGAGATTTGATATCAGATTTGTATTATTATTGATTATGAGTTGTGGGAATTGATATCTGTTGATTGGTATTTCTGGGTATATTGAGATTGTGCAGTTATACCGTTGAAACAGAATTAGATTGAATTCTGATTATATCCAGTATTGATTTGAGTGGTATATTGATATTGTACTCCTCGATATTGTCATTGCCAGATTGAGTATTGACAGGCTTCGAATTCGAGATTTCGACTTCGTCAGATCGACAGAGAAAGGTATAAATCAATGTTAACCGGGAGATCGACTCGAGTCAGATTGGACTTGAGTTTCCCAAAAATCACATACTTTATTTATTGCATTGATATTTGCAATTTATGAGATTGATATGCTTAGTCTATTGAGTTATAACAAAGCGTGTATTGAGTCATGGGCGGAGATGCCTAGTTATTGGCGGATATGCCAAGTCTTTGGGGAATATGCCAAGACACTGGATATTTGGTTTATATCGATGTTGTGTAGGAGCTGATCAGCTTCTATTGCTGAGATTCGGTATATTGTGCCAATGTCCAGGAATCGGGATCCCTAGATTAGAAATTAGTCGAGTCTTAGATGACGAGTCCAGAGTTATTTACCGCGTTATATCGATTCATGTCTTTCAGATTTGATACATATTATTGATATCTGTTGGATGCTTTTATATCTGTTTATATGATTGCATGTATACGTTGTTTATACTTGGATTATATTCTCACCGGAGTTATCCGGCTGTTGTTGTGTTTGTATGTGTGCATGAAACAGGTGGGACATGATCACAGTCAAGAAGAGGATGAGAGATTCAAGATTAGCGTGGAGATCCGGGCTTAGAAGTAGATCTGTTTCATTACCTGAAATGTAGTGAATTAACAGTAGTTCGATATGATTTACTTTTGTACTTAGATCTGGATATTGATCTTGTAAATGAAATAAGATTTATTTCATATGTTGCGCACTCTTGTATTTTAAAAAAAAATTTAGACCCTGTTTATCTTAATTGATTCAATTATTCTCAAAGATGATTAAGAAACTAATTAGCGTCCGGGTCCCACAAAAATTGTGCTGCTTGAGTTAGGCATAAGGTTGCTGCCAGAGCCATTCTTTGCATTAGAATCTCATTGATATTGCCATCCAAATTTGGGTCCAATATGCTGTTGAAATCGCCATTTTCTAGTTTGGGTTTTGCCTGAAAGCGAAAAAGCAGTACAGTATAATGCTTAGAAAAACTTAAAAACACAGAAAATTTCAGTAAGACATCTACACCAAGTTATGCCGGTGTAAAAAATTTCGGTAAAAAATATCATTGACACTAATTAACTTTTTAATTACTTGTAAAAATGAAAAGTTTTCCACACCAAGTTATGCTGGAGTACCTGTGGTTCTAATTCTTCGGTGAGAAGAATATTTGATGATTTAACATATCTGTGAATAACGGGACTTTGACATTCGTTGTGCAAGTAATTTAGTGCTTCAGCTGTAACGCCCAGACATCCGTATTTATATGATGTAAGGTAATGATTATGATTAAGTATGTTTATTATTACTCTTATGGTTTATGATGATGATCGTTTGGGATATGTGATGTAATGGTGATGGTTTATGGCTTCAAGATATGATATGAATGGTATTGAATGATATAGAATGGAACAAAGAATGGATGGGTAGGATAGAAGGTTGATCCTTAGCCAAATAGGTAATGGAAGTGCTAAAACGGTATGAAAATGTGGCAGTAGTTGTGGTTTTTAGCATAATGTTTTGTATTGTGATCCAAATGATGTGAGGCAACTTTCATTAGAAAGATAAGACATAAGCCTATAACTTTCAGGTTTTGAGTTTTGTTCAAATCATTGTGGAAGACAAGCCAAAAGCGCCCCGAAGTGTGTCGTGTGTATCGTCGTTCCTCCAGTGACACATGTTGGGAGATTGAGCATAACTTTTTACTCAGACCTTCAAATGACATGAGGCCAATTGAAGATGCAAGCCAAGACATAGAGCTACAACTTTCCTGTTTACCAATTTTTCACATTATGATGGGAAGAGGCGTTTCGGAGGCGATCTTTGAGGCGGCTGTGCGCAGAGCGGCGCCCGAGCGGTAAGAAATGGCCGCCCGAGCACCACTGCTTCTGGAATTTTGGGTTTTGGACAGAAACGTCCGTGCTAGGGCGGTAATTTATGACCGCCCGAGCGCCCAGCACAGTACAAAAGCGTGTTTTTGGGTGTTTTAAGGTATAAAATCGAATGAGACTCTCATTTTCTTCATTTCCCTTCTCCTCCTTTCTCTTCTCCTACGATTCCAAGCTAGGGTTCTTCATTTTGTTCTCATCCTTTCTTTCAATCAAGCAAATTAATCTTCAATACGGAGTTGGAACTTCATCTTTTTAGTGAAAGGGACAAAGGTAAGTGGTTTTTCTTCTTGTTCTTGAGTTATTGAAGATGGTGGAGTTAGGGCATGATAGTTGTGATTGATGTATTGCACTAAATGGTCATATAATGTTGTTATTTTAGTGTTGATGGTTAGTTATTGGGTTTATTATTGTAGGATCACCATAAAGGTTTAGGAAACCAAGTGCTCCAAGTGTTGTAAGTGGAATAATTTCTTCAATGCATCACATGATCCTATATGTATGTGTTTTGATGATTTTATGATGCTAACTCCTTTCAATTCCATTCATGATATATATATGTAAATATGTATATATGGTAGTGCAATTATATGCATTTTTGAATGAAAGGAGTTAAACTATAAATGATGCCTCTAAGATGTTTTATAAAATGCTTGAATGAAGTTTTATATGATTGAATGATTGGATTGATAGTGATAGTAGCGGTGTTGCCTCTGGCAATTCTAAATCCGCAATGTAATTGGCCAATTAACGATGAAAACATGTGCTCTCTTATAAGATGCATTTTATGCAGAGGTACGTGTCCCTCCTATAAGATTCATTTTTACGAAGTGGGTTAGCAATTAATGAACTATCCTATAAGAACTATCAATTCTTCAGTTAATCAATGAAATGAATATCATCCTTATGTATTGTTGTATTATGATTCTTGACGGATGATATTAATGATGATTCGACGTTTATGAAATGAAATGGTTAATGTTTTCAAGAAAATGAAATTGAGGCTAATCCTTTTATGTTTTACAATAAAATTATATATGTGTATCTTGTTAGTATTGATTCCATTTGCTGAGTTTTATACTCATTCCAGTTATGTTCATGTGATGCAGGCACAGGTAAGAAAGACTGATCATCTTTGAGTTGTCGAAGCTAAGAGAAGGGATTATGCCAAACTTTGGAGATTTCAATTGGACGCTATTTTTGTTATGCTATGGTTATGGTTATTTTGGGAAACACTGAAAATCTTGTTTTGGTATTTGAATTAAAAATATGTGTAGATACTATATTAAATGTTATCTGATGTATATGAAAATCTTTTGCATGTATTTTATGTGTTGCTTGAGGCAGGTGGCATGTCCTATTTGTGGGGAGATGCTGCCCAAATTTTTTTAAAAGTACACATTTTTTCCAAATTATATTTTAAAGCTTCCGCACTAATTATGCATTTTAGTCACAAGTGTTACATTTAGTGGTATCAGAGCCGAGATTTTCGAACCAATGATTTGGCATATGACTTCCTCTGCTGTCGACAATTCGGTATGTATGTACCTGCATCATTTGATCTAATATGGATGTGTAGCCTTAATAATTATGATATGTTATGTATGGAAATGGTTTTAAACTAATATGTATCATAGGATCATGCTGCCTAAGCGTAAAGCACCAGAAGGGGAGGATAGTTCATCATCTAGAGTGGTTGGTGAATTTAGCAAGTTACTGAAAGAACAGGCCAAGGTACATGGCGAGCAGATTCAACAGCTCTTACGGATGCAGCATGCAGGGCGAGGGAGAGAGAGAGAGGAAGTGAGGCCCGAGCCCGGTAGTGAAGGCGCATACGAAAGATTTCGCAAGATGAAGCCACCAGAATTTGATGGTAGCAGTGATCCCATGGTCGCCTTGGAATGGGTCAAAGCTGTGGAGGCTATTTATGATTACCTTCAGTTTGAAGATAATGATTGAGTCAGATGTGCCATTTTTCTACTAACCAAGACGGCGAGGACTTGGTGGGACGCCACTAAGATATCAGTTAATGTCTCGGCACTCAAGTGGCAGAAGTTTAAAGATTTATTCTACGACAAATATTTTCCTCGAGATGTTCGAAGTCAGAAAGTGAAGGAATTTCTAGAACTGAAGCAAGGAAATATGTCAATGCAAGAGTATATTCTCAAATTCGAAGAGGGGTGTCAGTTTGCCTCATATCTGGCCAGCAATGACATCGAAAAGGGCGAGCATTTTCTTAGAGGTGTCCGAGCTGAAATTAAAAGAGACGTTCGAATGTCTAAAGCTGCTTCATATAAAGAGATTGTTGAAAAAGCAAGGATGGCCGAGCAGAACGAGAAGGAAATTGAAAGAGAAAGACCGTTGAAGCGCCAAGATTTTTCTACTAAAAGCCAAGGATCCGGATGGAAAGTTAAGGGCAAGTTCAGAGGCAAAGAAAAAGAGGAGCATCGACCCAAAGCTCCTATTCCACCGCCTACATATGATCGACCTGTATGTCCAAAATGTGGCAAAATGCATACAGGTGAGTGCTTGGTTGGAAGTAATCGATGCTTTCGTTGTGGAGGTGTTGGTCATGTTATCAAAAATTGTCCAGTGAAGGGTGGGAAAGGGAAGGATAGAGTTCAAGGCAGAATCTTCACAATGACCAAAGAAGGCGCAAATCCTGATTCTTCTATTATATCAGGTACTATCTTAATTTCAGGCAAGGCCGCTATTACATTGATTGACACTGGTGCTACGCATTCCTTTATGTCTGAAATTTTCTTGCACTCATTGAATGTTGTTCCATCTTTTGAACCCAACCACTATAGCATTTTGTTGCCATCGGGAGACGAATTATGGCCTTCCAGTATTCTTAAAGGTTGTACAGTGCAAGTAAATGAGAAAATCTATTTTGTTGATCTTATTATTATTCCCATGGTGGCGTTTGATGTTATTTTGGGAATGGACTGGTTATCGTCATATCGTGCCGTTATTGATTGCTTGGCTAAGACAGTGCGATTTCCTACAGAAGATGATGATAGCGGAATTTTCCAGAGTTCAGGTATTTCGCTTTGCACTCCTTATATTTCTTGTCTCAAAGCTCAGGAAATGTTATCTAAGGGGTGTCAGGGGTTTTTAGCTGCTGTGATAGATGTAAATACCGAGATGACAATGAAATTGAATGAGATTGAGGTAGCTCGGGATTTTCCTGACGTATTTGCAGATGATGTGCCTGGATTGCCACCTGACCGTGAAGTTGAGTTTGTGATTGACGTGGTTCCAGGTACTGCTCCAATTTCGAAAGCTCCTTACCGTATGGCCCCGACTGAAATGAAGGAACCGAAGAATCAGTTGCAGGATCTATTAGACAAAGGCTTTATTCGTCCGAGTTCTTCTCCGTGGGGAGCTCCAGTTTTATTTGTCAAAAAGAAAGATGGATCTTTGCGATTGTGCATTGATTACAGAGAGATCAACAAAGCCACGATCAAGAATAAATATCCATTGCCGATGATTGACGATCTCTTTGATCAACTATAGGGAGCGACAGTGTTTTCAAAGATCGATCTGCGTTCTGGTTATTATCAGCTAAAAGTTAGGGAAGCCGACATGCCTAAAACTGCATTCAGAACCAGGTATGGCCATTATGAGTTCTTAGTCATGTCATTCGGGTTGACGAACGCTCCGTCTGTCTTCATGGATCTAATGAACCAGGTCTTCAAGCCATATCTGGATAGCTTCGTTATTGTTTTAATTGATGATATATTGATTTATTCCAAGACTCGGGAACTCCATGCCGAGCATCTCAGAACTGTATTGCAGTTATTAAAGGAAAAACAGTTATACGCAAAGTTAAAAAGTGTGAATTCTGGTTAGAGCAAGTATCATTTTTGGGCCATATCGTTTCGAGAGACGGCATTTCTGTGGATCCCATGAAGATTGAAGCGATTAAACAATGACCTATTCCAACGACAGTCTCCGAGGTGCGTAGTTTTCTTGGTTTGGCAGGTTATTATCGACGTTTTATTGCCAATTTTTCAAAAATAGCCCTGCCATTAACCAATCTTACGAGGAAAGCAGTGAATTTTGAGTGGACAAACGAGTGCCAACATGGATTTCAAGTGTTGAAAGACAAGTTGACATCAGCCCCTATCCTAGTACTTCCGTGCGTTACTGAAGATTTTATTGTTTACACTGATGCGTCAAAGATGGGACTTGGAGCTGTACTAATGTAGCGTGGGAAGGTAATCGCTTATGCTTCTCGTCAATTGAAGGATTACGAGAAGAATTATCCCACCCACGATCTTGAGTTGGCTGCAGTGGTCTTCGCATTGAAAATATGGAGGCATTATCTGTATGGCGAGAAATGTGAAGTTTTCACAGACCATAAGAGCTTGAAATATCTATTTTCTCAGAAGGAACTCAATATGCGGCAGAGGAGGTGGTTAGAACTTGTTAAATATTATGATGTGACCATTAGCTACCACCAAGGTAAAGCAAACGTTGTTGCAGATGCTTTGAGCCGTAAGTCTGTTTCTTCTTTGAGTTCATTGATTCAGAAGCCGTTGTTATCGGATCTTCAGAGGAGCGAGATTGCTATGGTAGAGAAAGAGACCATAGCTAGACTTTTAGCTTTAGTTATTCGACCTACGTTGTCAGATAGGATACGACAGGAGCAGCCTAATGATAATCAATTGATGGAATTGCGATCCAAAGCCGATGAGAAAGGAAATACAGAGTTTGCAATGAACACTGATGATTTGTTAACGTGGAGAGGTCGGATATGTGTTCCTAGTGGTGATGACATTCGACGGGATGTTTTGACAAAGGCTCATACCGCGCCATACTCGATACATCCAGGTAGCACCAAGATGTATCAGGATCTCCGACGTCTATACTGGTGGCCAGGTATGAAAAGTGATATTGCAAAGTTTATATCTGAATGTCTAACATGTCAGCAAGTAAAGATTTTGCATCAAAGACCTGCTGGAACTTTGCAATCCCTACCAATACCTCAGTGGAAGTGGGAGCACATCACCATGGATTTTGTACCGGGACTTCCAAGAACACGAAAGGGTTACAACTCCATCTGGGTGATTATTGACAGGTTAACCAAGTCGGCTCATTTTCTTCCGGTCAAGACGACGTTTACAATGAACCAGTATGCTGAAGTATATGTAGCTGAGATTGTGAGACTTCATGGTATCCCTGTGTCAATTGTATCTGATCGTGACCCAAGGTTTACTTCTGAATTCTGGAAGAGCTTGCACAGAGCCTTGGGCACCAGGTTGGCAGTTAGCATAGCTTATCATCCTCAGAGTGACGGGCAGTCAGAGAGGGTAATTCAGATTCTTGAAGATATGCTACGAGCCTGCACGATTGACTTTCCTGGCAGCTGGGATTCTAAATTGCCACTTGCGGAATTTACATATAACAATATTTATCAGGCGACGATTGGCATGGCACCATACGAGGCATTGTATGGCAGAAAATGTAGGTCACCATTGAAATGGGATGAAGTCGGTGAAAGAAAGTTGTTAGGACAAGAATTGGTCCAACAGACAACTGATGTGATTATTTTAATCCAGGACAGAATGAAGACGGCCCAAACCAGACAGAAAAGTTATGCCGATAACCGAAGGAGGCCTTTGGAGTTTGAAGTTGGAGATCATGTTTTTATCAAAATTGCTCCTCTCAAAGGGGTAATGAGATTCGGGAAGAAAGGTAAGCTAAGCCCAAGATTTATCGGGCCATTTGAAATTCTGGATAGGATAGGAGAAAGAACATATCGTCTAGCTTTACCGCCGGACTTGGATAGATTCCACAATGTATTTCACGTCTCAATGCTCAGGAAGTACATCTCGAACCCTTCCCATGTTCTCAGACATGAACCATTGGACCTGATGCCGAACTTGACTTATCAAGAATTACCAATCCAGATTTTAGATCGCAAGGTTAAAGTACTGAGGAATAAGGAGATCGGCATTATCAAGATTCTTTGGCGTAATCAGTTGGTTGAAGAAGCAACGTGGGAACCAGAGGAGGAAATGAAACAGCGATATCTTGAGTTATTCGCACAGTAATGGCAATTTCGGGGACGAAATTTCTTAAGGAGGGGAGAATTGTAACGCCCAGACATCCGTATTTATTTGATGTAAGGTAATGATTATGATTAAGTATGTTTATTATTACTCTTATGGTTTATGATGATGATCGTTTGGGATATGTGATGTAATGATGATCGTTTGGGACTTCAAGATATGATATGAATGGTATTGAATGATATAGAATGAAATAAAGAATGGATGGGTAGGATAGAAGGTTGAACCTTAGCCAAATAGGTAATGGAAGTGCTAAAACGGTATGAAAATGGGGCAGTAGTTGTGGTTTTTAGCATAATGTTTTGTATTGTCATCCAAATGATGTGAGGCTACTTTCATTAGAAAGATAAGACATAAGCATATAACTTTCATGTATTGAGTTTTGTTCAAATCATTGTGGAAGACAAGCCAAAAGCGCCCCGAAATGTGTCGTGTGTATCGTCGTTCCTTCAGTGACACATGTTGGGAGATTGAGCATAACTTTTTACTCAGACCTTCAAATGACATGAGGACAATTGGAGATGCAAGCCATGACATAGAGCTACAACTTTCCTGTTTACCACTTTTCCACATTATCAAAGTAAGAGGCGTTTCAGAGGCGATCTTTGAGGCGGCTGTGCGCAGAGCGGCGCCCGAGCGGTAAGAAATGGCCGCCCGAGCGCCCCTGCTTCTGGAATTTTGGGTTTTTGACAGAAACGTCCGCGCTAGGGCGGTAATTTATGACCGCCCGAGCGCCCAGCACAGTACAAAAACGTGTTTTGGGTGTTTTAAGGTATAAAATCGAATGAGACTCTCATTTTCTTTATTTCCCTTCTCCTCCTTTCTCTTCTCCTATGATTCCAAGCTAGGGTTCTTCATTTTCTTCTCATCCTTTCTTTCAATCAAGCAAATTAATCTTCAATACGGAGTTGGAACTTCATCTTTTTAGTGAAAGGGACAAAGGTAAGTGGTTTTTCTTCTTGTTCTTGAGTTATTGAAGATGGTGGAGTTAGGGCATGATAGTTGTGATTGATGTATTGCATTAAATGTCATATAATGTTGTTATTTGAGTGTTGATGGTTAGTTATTGGGTTTATTATTGTAGGATCACCATAAAGGTTTAGGAAACCAAGTGCTCCAAGTGTTGTAAGTGGAATAATTTCTTCAATGCATCACATGATCCTATATGCATGTGTTTTGAAGATTTTATGATGCTAACTCCTTTCAATTCCATTCATGATATATATATGTAAATATGTATATATGGTAGTGCAATTATATGCATTTTTGAATGAAATGAGTTAAACTATATATGATGCCTCTAAGATGTTCAATAAAATGCTTGAATGAAGTTTTATATGATTGAATGATTGGATTGATAGTGATAGTAGCGGTGTTGCATCTGGCAATTCTAAATCCACAATGTAATTGGCCAATTAATGATGAAAACATGTGCTCTCTTATAAGATGCATTTTATGCAGTGGTACGTGTCCCTCCTATAAGATTCGTTCTTACGAAGAGGGTTAGCAATGAATGACCTATCCTATAAGAACTATCAATTCTTTAGTTAATCAATGAAATGAATATCATCCTTATGTATTGTTGTATTATGATTCTTGACGGATGATATTAATGATGATTCGACGTTTATGAAATGAAATGGTTAATATTTTCAAGAAAATGAAATTGAGGCTAATCCTTTTATGTTTTACAATAAAATTATATATATGTATCTTGTTAGTATTGATTCCATTTGCTGAGTTTTATACTCATTCCAGTTATGTTCATATGATGCAGGCACAGGTAAGGAAGATTGATCATCTTGTTTTGGTATTTGAATTAAAAATATGTGTGGATACTATATTAAATGGTATCTGATGTATATGAAAATCTTTTGCATGTATTTTATGTGTTGCTTGAGGCAGGTGGCATGTCCTATTTGTGGGGAGATGCTGCCCAAATTTTTTTAAAAGTACACATTTTCTCCAAATTATATTTTAAAGCTTCCGCGCTAATTATGCATTTTAGTCACAAGTGTTACATTTAGAGTAGCTCAATTGGTACCAGGACTCTTGATATCAATGTACTTATCTTATAGGTCATGGGATCGAGTTCTGGGGAGGCTAAAGAAACCCCTTGGTAGGGAGGGGGAGATCCTATGAGTAACCCGTACGACGCCAATGGAAAGCCCGTGAGGGGACTTAAGCCCAAGATCGGGATAGCCTTGGGTCGATCGTGGCAGTGGGACGTATGGGCGGTCCACTGGGCCTGTAATGGGTCGCTACAATAAAAGGCGCCTTTTATTGTAACGACCCATTACAGGCCCAGTGGACCGCCCATACGGCCCACTGCCCCGATCGACCCAAGGCTATCCCGATCTTGGGCTCCCTCAAAGGGGTTTTTTCCCTCACGGGCTTTTCATAGGCGTCGTACGGGTTTCTCATAGGACTCTCCACACCAGGTTGGTGGAGTGGTACCTCCCCAAGTCTGGATCCCATGACCTCCTGGCATAAGTACTAGCCCAACTGGTACCAAGTCTCTTTGAACTATGTACTTATGCCAGGAGGTCATGAGTTCGAGACTTGGAGAGGTACCACTCCACCAACCTGGTGTAGAGAGTCCTATGAGTAACCCGTACGACGCCTATGAAAAGCCCGTGAGGGAAAAGGCCCCTTTTAGGGAGCCCAAGATCGGGATAGCCTTGGGTCGATCGGGGCAGTGGGCCGTATGGGCGGTCCACTGGGCCTGTAATGGGTCATTACATCAGCGATTCCAAAAGCTATTTTAAATCTTACTGCCCATGAGAGTACTGAACCTCTCGTTCCATCAATACCTGATCTAAATCTCAGATATTAGTTGGAGTTCATGTAACTAGACAATATAATTTTTAACAAAAATACTTTAGTAGTCTGTTTACTTCTTCAATTAAATGAACTTATGTAAAAATAAAAATGAACTAAAGTAATTAATAAATTAATCCTAAAAGAAAAGAAGGGTTCGAGGAGCTCAAAGTTGAACAAAGTAAATGAATTAAATGTCATTTGTTGGCCGAATGGTCAAGTCAATAATGTAGTCTAGTCTAGTCTATTTGCCGACATGAGCGGAGTGACATTATATGTAATGCTTGTTGGTGCCTATCCATTTGGGGATTCTAGGGAATTCAAGGACTTCCATGAGGTAATTCAGTGCTGATGCTTGATTTTATTATCAATTATGTTCCTCCTTGAATGTTTTGAATGGTTGGGAACCTGTGTGTGATTTTCCTTTTACTTCTTAAAGTAAAGTTAGTACAAATGTTGTCATCGGTGCACCTTATTTTATTTGTGGTTGTTGCTTGTCATTGAAAGAAAATGATTTGTATTTGAAGTAGAAATGATTAATGTGGTTCTTTTGTGTAATGTAGATTAGATGCAGAGAATGTTTTACAATTGCGAGAAAATGTACCTGTTGCAGGTCTTGCAGGAATGTGAACTACTAGTATCCAGCGCCTTTAGGTGTATACTGATCTGAGAAGTTTGCAGGAGTCTTACTAGCCTACTTTGGGTAAGGAGTAGCTACATGAATTCTGTTTATGTATACATGTGTGTGTATATATATATATTAAAAAGATAGGCTTTCAATAAAAGATTTTTTTTATATTATTTAAAATTGTTTTGAAGGGTTAGGCTCATTGTTAGCTGAGTAGTTGTACCAACAATGGACAAAGAATGGATGTCAAAAGATAGGCTATCACATGAATTTGATGTTGGAGTAGAGTCTTTCTTGCAGTTTGAACTAAAAAATGCTTCCCATTCTGATGCAATACCTTGTCCATGTGCAAGATGTGGTAATATAAGGAAGAAAAATGTTGAAACTATCAGGGCACACTTGTATTGTAATTGTATGGATTTGACATATCATACATGGATATGGCATGGGGAAAGATCTACGAAAGAGAGATCAATGAATGATAATGATCGAGTAGGACAAGATGAACACAAATCATTTAGTGAGGAACCTATAGATATGGTGCATTGTGTATATGAAAGTTATGCTGAGAATCCAAGCCAATTCAATAAGCTACATGAAGATGAAGATAAACCTTTATATCCTGGATGTGCTAAATTCACAAAGTTATCTGCGGTTGTGAAATTATTTAACTTGAAGGCAAAATATAGTTGGAGTGATAAAAGTTTCATTGATCTACTTATTTTGTTTGGAGAAATGCTTCCAGATCACAATGAATTGCCTTCATCCTTGTATGATGCAAAGAAAAGCTTACGCACATTAGGGATGGACTATGTGAAAATTCATGCTTGTCCTAATGATTGTATCTTATACCGAAAGGAGCACGAAGATTTTGCAAATTGCCCTACTTGCGGGACGTCAAGGTGGAAGTTGGGCAACAAATCGAAGGTAAAGGAAGGAATTCCTGCAAAGGTCTTGTGGTATTTCCCATATATTCCAAGATTTCAAAGAATGTTTCGGAATAAGGCGATATCAAAGGAGTTAACTTGGCATGCTGATAAAAGAATTCGTGATGGATACTTGTGTCATCCAGCAGATTCGCCCTCTTTGAAATTATTTGATCGCATGTGGCCAGATTTTGCTTATGAGCCAAAAAATCTTAGATTGGCTATATCAGCAGACGGGATCAATCCTCATAGTTTGATGAGTTCTGCATATAGTTGTTGGCCTGTTTTAATGATCACATACAATCTTTCACCATGGTTGTGTATGAAGAGAAAATTTGTGATGCTCACTTTGTTTATATATGGTCCTAAATAGCCGGTTAGTGATATTGATGTTTACTTAGCACCTCTTATTGACGACTTAAAATGCTTATGGGATAAAGGTGTTGAAGCATATGATGCATATCGAGAAGAAAATTTCTCTCTTAGAGCTGTTCCACTATGGACAATCAATGATTTTCCTACATATCGGAACATGTCAGGATGTGTTGTGAAAGGATATCATGCATGTCCTATTTGTGCAGAAGAAACATATTCGACAAGGTTGAAGCATTGTAGAAAAATGTCATATACAGGCCATAGAAGGTTTCTACCTTTAAGTCATCCTTATCGAAGACAAAAGAAGGCATTTAATGGGAAGCAAGAATTTAACCTCGCACCAAAACCATTGAGTGGCAATGAAATTTTAGAAAGAGTTCAAAGAAATAATTATCATTGTGGAAAATTCAGCGGAAAGCTTCAGTCAAAGAATGATGACGGGATAACATGCTGAAAAAGAAATCAATATTCTTTGAACTTGAGTATTGGAAAGATCTACATGTTCGACATGTTCTTGATGTGATGCATATTGAAAAAAATGTTTGTGAAAGTCTCATTGACACGTTACTTGACGTTCCAGAAAAAACAAAGGATGGAGTAGCAGCAAGAATAGATATTTTGGAAATGTATTTAAGGGGTGAATTGGCGCCAAGGATTGGGGAAAAGAAAATGTTTTTGCCAGCAGCATGTTACACACTAAGTAAGGATGAGAAAAGAAGTATTTGCAATTCTTTCGTGAGTAAAGGTACCTGTAGGTTACTCATCCAACGTTAGAAACCTTGTGTCGATGAAGGATTTGAAACTTGTTGGCCTGAAGTCACACGACTATCACACTTTAATGCAACAATTGCTTCCAGTGGCCATCCGCAGTGTCTAGCCAAAACATGTCAGAGATACTATCACCCGGCTGTGTTTCTTCTTCAATGTGTTATATAGTAAAGTGATAGACGTCTTAAAGTTGGATGACTTGCAAAGAGAGATTGTTACTTTCCCCCTTTATTTTTTGACATAATGATTCATTTAACTGTTCATCTTGTGCGGGAGGTCAAATTGTGTGGACCGGTTTGGTATAGGCACATGTACCCATTTGAAGGATTCATGAAGATTTTGAAAGGTTATGTGCGCAATCGTAATCGGCCTGAAGGGTGTATAGCCGAATGTTACATTGCTGAGGAGGCTGTCGAATTTTGCTCAAATTATCTATCTAATGTCCACACAATTGGGATACCATCAAGGCATCGAGAAGTAGAACTTACTAAGCCTTTATCGGGAGCAGTTGTGCACTCCACTAGTCATGATGAGCTGCAACAAGCACATCGTTATGTATTGACAAATGATGTTGAGATTGATCCTTATGTCTAGTAAGATCTCCAACCTATCAATTCTTTCATGCACTTTGCATACATTCTATTAGTTTATCTATTAGAAATTATTTCATTAGGGAACACATGGTGGATTTGAAATCAAGATTTCCTTATAAAGCCAAGTCCAAAAAGTTGTTACAAGATGAGCATAACCGAACGTTTACTAACTGGTTGCGTGATACTGTAACTTCCAAAATACTTGATATTAAAATATATACAACTCTTGGTATCATATGTAAAATCTAAATTTTTGGCATTGTGAAATATAGGTTGCAGTTTTAGTTAACCATTCCACCCATCAAATATCAGAAAGATTGAAGTGGATGGTACGTGGACCTAGCAACAAAGTGTTAAAGTATTCTAGTTATCTGATTGATGGGGTTACATATGCTACAAAATAACATGATGATATACGAGTTACTCAAAACTCTGGAGTAAGCTTAGTCGCAAAGACAATGCAAGTAGCCAGTGCAAAGGATAAAAACTCAATTGTTTCAGACATGGTTTTTTATGGAGTTATTGAGAAAATATGGGAAGTCGATTACCGCAAATTTCAAATTCCAATGTTCAAATGTAATTGGGTGGAGAATAATAATGGTATTAAAGTAGATGATCTTCGTTCCACATTGGTGAATTTTAGAAGAATTGGATTCAAATCCGACTCTTTTATCTTGGGAAGTCAAGCAAAGCAAGTATTTTACATTGAAGATCCTGAACATCCTGAATGGAGTATTGTACTTGCAACTCCTACTAGGGAGTCACTTGAACACGTTAATGGTGATGAATTGGAAGACACTTTAATTCACTATATATCTTTTACCAGGGGGTTACCATCAATGGGTGTTGACGGAGCACATGACAATGAACCATCATGCCTTCGTGAAGATTGTGATTTGACTTGGGTCGACAATGTTTAACCAAAGATATTTTACTTTTGGTAGACAATATTGATATGTATTTTGCTTTTGAATAGGAGTTTGTAGACAATATTGAAGTTATACTTTTATTTATCTTTGTATCTGTTGGATTTCTATTGAAGATGAATTTCTTATCTTATTTTTTGTTGTATATATTGTGTATTTATTTCTATATTGATATGTTTTTTTCACTTTTTTGTTGAATATGTTAAATCTGGACTCTATGACATCCTTTAGAAAGCATAAAATTGGGTCTCATGATGATGATACAATTTATGAATCGAGCAAGAGATTAGGACAGCCTGCATTGATTGGGAATGGCAAAGGAAAAATTGCATCTACTTCTATTGACAAGAGTTTTGATGGAAAGGAAATGTTTGGATCTACAGACACTGCTGGATGTCGTACATATCTAGATAGGCTTTGTAGGCAGTGGGTTCAGAGAATTCGAAAGGAGGTAAGATTCAATCTACTTGGACAACCAGTAGGAGAAGCTACTGCTGAAATGCAGAGTTATATTGGTGTGCTTGCTCGAGAAAAAGTTTCTTAACTTACAAGACATGGAAGCAAGTTCCAAGTGAAGCGAAAGAATTGATATGGGAATCTGATAATTTAAGTTCAATTGTTTTTCACAATTAATATTCATATTGTTTATATATATCTTATGTTATGTAATTCTTTTTAATGTATTTCCAATTTGATGTTTTACAGTTGAAGTTTGATGTTCCCCCAAGCTGGAAAAAAGGATGTTTAAGTTCGGCAAATAATAAGTGGCGTCAATTTAAATCACATCTCACTCAAACGTTCATTTCGAATAAGGTTGATAAACCAGAGGAGTTGGATCAACCACCTACTGGCTTTGGTCTTGCACGAGATGACTAGATTTCTTTTGTCATGACTTGCATGTCTGATAAATTCATTGGAAGTATCTTTTTTCGTTTTTTGAAAATAAATCCACCATGAAGTATTTGACGATTTAAAAAAAATTTGATATGTGTCATTCTTCACTTGGCTAGGAACTAAGTGATCAACAGAAGGAAAGAAGGAAGAAGAACATATACCCTCATCGCCTTGCTCGTAAGGGATATGCACGATTTACTGAAGAAATAGTAAGTATATTTCAATATTTGTGCCGTCCAAGAAGTGACTTTTTCTTTCCTTCGCATGAATACTTGTAACTTGGGTGACTGTTTTTTTTCCTAGCATGTGATATATATCATTGCATTTGCTGTTTTTTTTTTTTCAAAATTTAACTTATTTGACAAACATCATTTGATTGTTCTTGTATATAGGCAAGTGAATAGTGTGACGATGATGATATCAACAGAGCTATTATTTGGAAAAAAGGGCGAGTGAATAAAGAAGGGGATTTTGATGGCCAGGAGTTGCAAATAACAGTAGAAAAGATTGTGAGCAAACTATACATAAAAATCAATTATTTTATTTTAATTAAACCTTTTGAAGTAATTAATATTTTCAAGTGGATGAAAGGATGATTACATACAACAAAAGCGTGAGGGGAAACATGAAATAAAAGGGACAAAAAAGGATATTCTCACGAAAGCACTCAATTCAGATGAACATGGTGTACGTGTGAGAGCTGTAACTGTGAGGCCCGGGGCCGAAGAGGGCGGGGGGTGATCGCCGGTGCCATCAGTTGCACGGACAATGAGCGGCTCCTGGCAGGCTTCTAGGTAGAGGGAACATGAATGAACCAACCCACACGGGAATGAGAGGGATTCCGAGACTGTTCAATGTAATGGACTGTACAGTTGAAGAGGGATTAAAAGATTTGATTTGTACTACTCATATCACAAAGGTGTATCTTTTTTTCGCTAGTTCATCACATAAGAACTCCAAAGTTAAGCGTGCTTAACTTGGAGAAATTTTTGGATGGGTGATCTCTGGGAAGTTTCCTAGGGTGCGTGTGAGTGAGGACAAAAGCACACTGGAAATACTCGTCTTGATACAGTGAGGAAAGTCGTCGAATATGGGGCGTTATTGTTGGTATCCACTCACTCATTTATTTCGGAAGTCTTTGCTAATTTCCTCAAGGTCAAGACCGTTGGGATAGATGTAGCCTATTCAGTAGTATTGCCTTCTGGTGAGGAGATGGCAGCTACCAATGTGATCCGAGACATAGATCTTGAGCTCCATGGCAACCTCGTTTATGCGGATCTGATCGTGTTGCCGATGCCAGAGTTTGACATCATCCTAGGGATGGACTGGCTATTGCGGAACAGAGTTTTGATTGACTTCCTGCGGAGATCTGTTTTAGTCCGACCGCCTGGAATGACGCAGTTCTTATTCGAGCCGGACAGGTATTTTCCCTTACCGCGCATTATTCCTTATGTCAAGGCTAGGAAGCTCATGCATAGAGGGTGTCGGGCGTTTTTAGCAACTTTTATATCTGTCCCCGAGGCACCCAGTCAGTCAGCCGCAAATGTTCCGATTGTTAGAGACTTCTTAGACGTTTTTTCAGAGGACGTTTCTGGTATGCCACCCGAGAGAGAGGTGGAGTTTTCTATTGAGCTTATGCCAGGTACGGCCACAATCTCCAAAGCACCGTACTGACTAGCACCGACAGAGTTGGCAGAGCTTAAGAAGCAGATTCAGGAACTTCTTGACAAGGAGTTCATACGCCCGAGTTTTTTACCATGGGACGCGCCAGACTTATTTGTGAAGAAGAAGGATGGTTCTATGAGGCTTTGTATTGACTACCGGGAGTTGAACAGGGTTAGAGTGAAGAACAAGTACCCACTTCCGAGGATCGAGGATTTGTTTGACCAGTTGCAGGGAGCTTCGATATTCTCCAAGATAGATCTGCGTTCCGGTTATCACCAGTTGAGGGTGAGAGATGCTGATGTTTCCAAGGCTGCTTTTAGGAATCGTTATGGTCATTATGAATTCCTTGTGATGTCGTTCGGTCTGACGAATGCGCCAGCGATCTTCATGGATCTCATGAATCGCGTATTTCAGCCGTATCTTGACCAGTTTGTGATAGTATTCATAGACGACATTCTCGTCTACTCGAAGAATCAGGAGGATCACGGCAGACATCTTACCACAGTGCTGCAGACCTTGCAGAATCACAAGTTATTCTCAAAGTTCAGTAAGTGCGAATTTTGGTTTGAGAATGTGGCGTTCTTAGGCCACATTGTTTCTAGCAGTGGTATTGAGGTAGACCCAGCGAAAGTTGCCACAGTCAGAGATTGGGTTGTGCCGTAGAATGTATCAGAGATCCGCAGTTTTCTTGGGCTAGCAGGATATTATCCGAAGTTCATTAAGGGATTCTCCTCTATTGCCGTTCCACTCACATCATTGACCAAGAAGAATGCTAAATTTGTGTGGAGCGAGGAGTGTCAGAAGAGATTCGATACTTTGAAGCAAGCTCTTATCTCAGCACCAGTTTTGGCCATGCCGTCAAGGCCCGGAGATTTTGTTTTGTATACCGATGCTTCGAAGCCTGGTTTGGGCGCAGTATTGATGCAGCATGGGAAGGTGATAGTGTATGCTTCTCGACATGCGAAAGTCCATGAGAAGAACTACCCTACCCTCGATCTAGAGTTGGCTGCCGTAGTATTTGCCCTGAAGATTTGGAGGCATTATTTGTATGGAGACAAGTGCCAGATCTTTACCGACCACAAGAGCCTCAAGTATTTCTTTACGCAGAAGGAGCTGAACATGCGTCAGAGGCATTGGTTGGAGCTTGTGAAGGATTATGACTGTTACATTAGCTACCACCCGGGTAAAGCTAATGTAGTTGCGGATTCATTGAGCAGAAAAGTCGCTAGTGATGGCTCATTTTACGATTCAGAGACCTCTTCAGCTTGAGATGCAGAGGTTTGATCTAGAGTCATATCCTCGAGGTAGAGTTCCCCGTCTATCTACCTTGACTATTCAGTCCTCTCTCCTTGACCGTATTCGCAGTGGTCAGTCAGCAGATGAGCAGTTAGCAAAGTGGATGCAGAGAGATGAGGCCAAGGGCAGTGTCTAGTATTCAGTCAGCGACGGTATTGTGAGATACCGAGAAAGGATGTGGGTTCCCAGCACTGGTTCTATTCGAGCAGATACTCTATCAGAGGCCCACATGTAGCCGTACTCTATTCATCCAGGGAGTACGATGATGTACCGAGATCTGCAGTCATTGTATTGGTGGCCTGGGATGAAGAAAGACATCAGACGATTTGTATCCGAGTGTCTGACTTGCCAGTTAGTGAAGGCGGAGCATCTGAGACCAGCAGGTTTGCTCAAGCCTCTTCTCATTCCCGAGTGAAAGTGGGAGAATGTTACCATGGACTTCGTGACCGGATTGCCGAAGTTAGTCAGAGGATCAAATGCTATCTGGGTGATGTAGATCGTCTTACCAAATCAGCGCAGTTCTTGCCTATTAAGACGACTTTCACCATGATTCAGTATGCAGAGTTGTATATCCGGGAGATAGTCCGACTTCATGGTATTCCAGTTTCTATCGTATCTGACAGAGATCCCAGATTCACTTCCTCATTTTGGAAGAGTTTGCATTCAACCATGGGTACGAAGTTGTTGTTTAGCACAGCTTTCCATCCGCAGACAGATGGGCAGTTCGGAGCGAGTTATTCAGATTTTGGAGGATCTTCTCCGTGCTTGTGTTATTGATTTCTCTAGGAGTTTTGTAGAACCCGTAACTTAGACTACGTATAAGCCATGCATAATTCTAATATTTAAATTAGAGTGATTTTTATTGCTTGAGTATTTAAATTTAATTATTTTCCGTAGCAGTTTAAATTTTTATCATTTCAGTTAATTCAGTGAGGCCGGACTGGAGTTGGAGTTTTAAGATAGAATTTAAGATTCAGAAAACATTTCCAGAATTTATTTTAGCTAATTAATAAGTTAATTTAAGTTAAAAGGAGGTTTAGGGAATTATTTAAACAACTTGATGTGAGTAGAAAATAAGTTCATTTAAGTTCCATAATTTAGGGGTTAATTCACTAAATTATTTAAAGGATATGTAAGGTTTTTAAGGGTTATAAATTTACTAAATAAACAACATTTTCCCTTCATTTTTATTTCTAATTTTCGGCCACCACTTAGTGGATTAAGCAATGATATGCCAATTCACCTTTGACCCATTCTATGTTACTTTAGCATGCTAACCTTTTTAATTATTAATCAACCTTAATTAATTCATACGAGATCACTATCCTAACCTTGTGTTGACATGTAGAATTTGGCCATATGCACCCTAATAAACAACCCAACAAATATTTGATATCAACCAAAATTCAAATTTCAAAATAGGAGACTTGGTCTTGCATTTTCCCTTTATATTTGCAACCATTTCCTCACTCCCCTAACCAATAATTCTCCTGCCCTCTCCACCAAAATCCGAGAGCAAATTCAGTGTTAAAAAACGTGGGTTTCATAGCTAGAAACAAGAGGAAAAATCAGTAGCAAACAAGGTAGCAAGAACGCTCCACCCTTCCGCGCCGAGTCGTCTTATTCTTTCGTTTTTCTTTCAAAACGAAACCAGGCATGCATATGTTCTTCCTTGACTCTTCAATCAAGTCCTATTATCATTATTTAATATTACATGATCATCATTTCCATGCAAAAACCGAAACACATCAAGGAATTTTCAGAAAAATAATCATGCAGATTTCGGCTTTATATGACAAGCTTCACGGGTTGCTTTGTTTTGTGGGTTTCAGGTATTAGTTTGATTCCAGGCTCCCAAGGCTGCTCCTAGGCATGTACTAGGACATGTTAAGAACACATTTGTCCATTGGTTTGAGTCCCATGCTAGCCGAGATCAAGGGATGACAGCAACTCCCCAAACATGTCCCAATTGCATTCGAAATTCTGTTTTGCTGCCATAAAGGAAATGAAACTGATCATGGCTGCCCCAAGGCATATAGCCATGGTTAGAACACTTCCCCAGCATGTCTAAGACGTGACTAAGTCGCCCTTTTGGAGGCTTGGTCCATGGTGAATCGATTCTTACAAACAAACACAAGAAAAGCCCTCCTCCTTCGGCTTCCTCATTTTTACAGCTAATGTGTTTCGAAAATGGTGGAATGGTGTGGATCTTGGTTGGCCTATGGCCAATAGCCAGGGTTCATACCATACCCCTAGATGTCTAGATCGTGCCATGGTCAATCAAATGGCCACTGGAATGAACTGTGGCAGGCCTAGGGCCCTTAGCCATGGGTCAAATCATTCTTTGGGATGTTGGTAAGAGTCTCTGGTCGGTGGTTCAAGCCCCAATGGCCAGTAGTCTCGAAAACGATGCAAGAAACCAAGGAACAGCTGCTGTATTTTGTGGACAGAAACTTGCTGTGACGGTTCAGTGGCTCGTTCGAGTTCTCGGTTGGCTTCTAGCCTATGGCCTTGGACTGGACAGTGCCTCATCATGTTAGGAAAGTCATGTTTTTGGTGGTTTGTGATTCGGATCATTTTTGTGGTCGTACGAGAATTTACGGTGCGATGTACCAAATTGACTCTCGAAAGAGCGTTTCATGTTTTGGCCTCCATTCACCTAGATTTCGGCCCTCACTATTTTAGGAGCATTATTTCATCATTTTAGGCGTATTCTAATCATGACTACTTGATGGTTCGGTGTTGGTTCGGGTTGGCACGGAGTCATGATTAAATACGAAGTCATTAGGCGCAATTGTCTCAGTTTTTGGATTTAATTGCATAGTTGGTCAAGTAAAAGCTATTGCATATTTTTCATGGCATATTTAGGTTGCAGCGAGCCTTGGAACGATCCAATCCAATCAATAAAATTATTACAGGATATTTAATTATGTTAATTAATTATATTACGTGCAAAAATATTCATTTTGAGATTTATGCGATATTGCTTGTGGTCACTTTACTATCAGTACTTCACCGGTCGCCAGTTACCGGTCCCGGTAGCCAGTTACCGGTCAGTTCAGTTGTACCACCTAGTATACTGTGGCATTAGTCTGATCAGACAAACATTATTAAACTCGGTCGCCAGTTACCGGTCAGCTTAGTTCAGTTCAGTTTAGGGACCACTTGCGTAGACCATAATCTCACCAGAAAATTATTACAAGTTATTTCATGACAGGGCTCCAAGGAGCAACCATTTTCATTTATGATTTCCCAGTTCAGTGATGCACGTATTATAATTAATCGTGACATGACATTTTTACGATATGCCTCATGACATGATATTTTCACTTGCATGCAATTTTACTATTTATTTACTCGTTATTTACGATATATGCATGTTGAGTCTTTAGACTCACTAGGCTTGATTGTTGTAGGTGCTGATGATGTCGGGATCGAGGGCGGGGACCAGTGAGCCAGCTCGAGTCGGCAGTAGTAGGACCCGAGGACCTCAGTTCAGCATTTATTATTATTTGATTGCTCAAACATTTTAATTATCGTTGGATAAAATTTTACTTTTATTTTGAAAATGTTAATTTCTTCCGCTGCCATTTTGAACATCAAACTTTATTTATCAGTTCATTTATGAATGAGACAATTTTAATTATTTTAAAAAAATAAAATTTTTAATTTTTCCGCAAATATTCAAACACGGATTTTTAGGCCTCTACAAGTTGGGATTCGAACTTGCCATTAGTGGAGTTCACGTATAACAACAGCTTCCAGGCGTCTATTGGTATGGCACCGTATGAAGCACTATATGGCCGCAAGTGCAGATCTCCTGTTCATTGGGACGAAGTAGGGGAAAGATCAAAGTTGGGTCCGGAGATTATTCAGCAGGCTGCCGATGTAGTAGTCAAGATCCGGGATAGGATGAGGACTACTCATAGTCGACAGAAAAGTTATGCAAATCAGAGGAGGAGAGACCTAGAGTTTGCCGTTGGCGACCATGTCTTTGTGAAGGTAGCACCTATGAAGGGTGTCATGCGGTTCGGAAAGAAAGGGAAGCTCAGTCCGAGATTCATTGGACCAATTGAGATCCTCGATAGAGTTGGGACTCTAGCTTATCGTGTGGCTCTTTCGCCGAATCTGGCCGGAGTACACAATGTGTTTCACGTCTCTATGCTGAGGAAGTATATGGCGAATCCTTCGCACGTCTTGAACTTTGAGCCATTGCAGCTTACTCCGAACCTGTCTTATGAGGAAAGACCAGTGCAGATCTTAGACAGACAGGAGAAGAAGCTTCGGAACAAGCTAGTTAAGCGAGTGAAAGTCAAATGACTCAACCATTCAGAGGAGGAAGCTACATGGGAGTCTGAGCCAGAGATGAGGATTCGATACCCCGAGTTATTCGGTAAGTTTTAATTTCGAGGACGAATTTTCTTTTAAGGGAGGGGGAGAGTTGTAGAACCCGTAAATTAGACTACGTATAAGCCATGCATAATTCTAGTATTTTAAATTAAAATGATTTTATTGCATGAGGATTTAAATGTTTTTCTTTAAAGTTAATTATTTTATTCAGTAGTTTAAATTTTTATCTTTTCATTTAATTCAGTGAGTCCGGACTGGAGTTGGAGTTTTGAGATAAAATTTAAGATTTAGGAAATCATTCCCAGAGTTTATTTTAGCTAGCTAATAAGTTAATTTAAGTTAAAAGAAGGTTTAAGGAATTATTTAAGTAACTTGAGGTAAGTAGGAATTAATTAAGTAACTTGAGGTAAGTAGGAAATAAGTTCATTTAGGTTCCATAATTAAGGTGTTAAGTCCATAAATTATTTAAATGATAGGTAAGGCTCTTAAGGTTTAAAATACACTAACTAAACAATATTTCCCTTCCATTTATTAGATTAATTCGGCCACCCCCTTGCATTTCATTTCAGTTAATTCAGTGAGGCCGGACTGGAGTTGGAGTTTTGAGATAAAATTTAAGATTTAAGAAATCATTCCCAGAGTTTATTTTAGCTAGCTAATAAGTTAATTTAAGTTAAAAGAAGGTTTAAGGAATTATTTAAGTAACTTGAGGTAAGTAGGAAATAAGTTCATTTAGGTTCCATAATTAAGGTGTTAAGTCCCTAAATTATTTAAAGAATAGGTAAGGCTCTTAAGGTTTAAAATACACTAACTAAACAATATTTCCCTTCCATTTATTAGATTAATTCGGCCACCCCTTAGTGTCACAACAATTCTTTGACAACTCACTGCCTTTGACTCCTTTTTTATTATTTTTTGGCATGATAATCCTTTCATCTATTAAACCCCATTAATTAATATTAGATCATTATCATAGCCTTGGTGGACATGTAGAATCGGTCACCCCATACATTTCCCTCTCCAACAAATCATTTTGATAGCAAACCAATTCAAATTCAAAAGAGAGCAAGACTTGGTCTTGCCATCCCTTTTAAACTGCAACCACTTCCCTCACTCTCCTAACCATCTCCCCCTCTCCCTCTTCACCGAAACCTGAGAGTGATTCAGAGGAAATTCAGTGTAAAAAATCGTGAGGTAGCTAGAGAATAACAAGAGAGAAAAAAAGAAAGAAAAGCGCTGCGTCTCCTCCGCGCCGCGTCGTTGCGTTTCTTTTGTTTTCTTCGAAACAGAAAATATCCAGGCATGTGTATATTCCCCTTGCTCTTCAATCAAGTCATATTAACATTTTTTTTAAAACATTATATGATCATCATTTCCAAGGCATAACCGAAATATATCAAGAACTTTTCAAAATAAAAGATGCAGATTTTGGCTCTTCCATTTCATGCTTCACGGGTTGGCTTGTTTTCATTGTTTCAGGTGTTGGCTCGTGTCCAGGCTTCCAAGGATGCCCCTAGGCATGTACTAGGACATGTTAGGAACACATTTGTCCATTGGTTTGAGTCCCACACAAGCCAAAATCCAGAGATGACAGCAACACCCCATTAAGTGTCATCTTGTGCTCGATTTTTGAGTTGCTGTCCATAGAGGAAGTTTCTGATCTTGGCTGCCCTAGGGGCCTATAGCCATGGTTAGAACACTTCCAGACATGACCAAATTTCCATTTTGAGGCTTGGTCCATGGTGGAGTTGGTTTTTAAATCAAAACACAAGAACAGCCCCATTCCCCTTTCGGCCTTTCTCATTTTACAGCAAGTGTGGTTTCGAGTTTGGTGGTGTGGTGTGAATCTTGGTTGGCCTCTGGCCCATAGCCATGGTTCATACCATACCCCTTGATTTCTAGATCGTGCCATGGTCAATAAAATGGCCACTGGAATGACACGAGACAGCAAGCGAAGCAATACACCTCACGCACGCAAGGGTGCTCTCGGGTGGGACTTTTCGGTCGGTTGCATGGCGTGGTTCGAATTGTGGCTGGCCTAGGGCCCTTAGCCATGGTTCAAATCATTCCTTAGGATGTTGGTAAGAGCCTCTGGTTGGTGGTTCAAGCCCCAATGGCCGGTAGTCTCGAAAAAGACACAAGGAAGCAAAGGCACGGCTGCTGTATTTTTGTGGACAGCAAGTGGTGCGTTGGTTCATAGTCTCGTTCGATTTCTTGGTTGGCTTCTAGCTTATGGCCTTGGACTGTACAGTGCCTCATCAAGTTGGGAAGGTCATGTTTTTGGCCGTTTGTGATTCGGATCATTTTAGAGGTCGTACGAGAAATTACAGTGCAATGTGCCAAATTGACTCTCGAAAGAGCGTTTCATGTTTTGGCCTCCATTCACCAATATTTCGACTTGCATCATTTTAGGAGCATTATTTCATCATTTTAAGTGTATTTTAATCATGACTAAATGATGGTTCGGTGTTGTTTCGGGTTGGCACGGAGTCATGATTAAATACGAAGTCGTTGGGCGTAATTGTCTCGTTTTTGGATTCAATTACAAAGTTTGGTCAAGAAAATCATTTACATATTTTTCATGTTAAATTTAGGTCGCAGCGAGCCTGGGAACGATCCAATCCATGTGGTAAAATAATACAGGATATTTCATTACGCCATTTAATTATATATTACGTGCATAAAAATATAAAATATTCATTTTTGAGATTTATGCGATATTGTTTGTGGTCATTTCACTATCATGGGATATTGTATCAGCCGGTCGCCAGTTACAGGTTAGTTCAGTTCAAAACAACCCAGTATACTGTGGCATTAGTCTGATCAAACGATTATTATTTCACCCGGTCGCCAGTTACCGATCAGTTCAGTGCAGGGGCAACTTGCGTAGACCATAATCTCACCAGAAAATTATTACATGCTATTTCATTACAGGGCTCTATGGAGCAAACATTTCACTTATGATTTTCAGTCAGTTATGCACGTATTATAATTGCTCATGACAAGTTATTTTCACATTATGCCTCATGCCATGATATTTTTACTCCCATGCAACTTTATTATATTATTTTCTCGTTATTTACGATATATGCATGCTGAGTCTTTAGGCTCACTAGACTTGATTGTTGTAGGTACTGATGATGTCGGGGCCGAGGGCGGGGACCAGTGAGCTAGCTTGGGTCGTCAGTAGTGGAACCCGAGGACCTCATTTACAGCGCTTGCCATTTTTATGCTCAAATATTTTTATCAGTTGTTGGATTACTTTACTTGTTATTTGGTGAGCAATAATTTCTTCCGCTGCTATTTTTAAACATTAAACTTGATTTATCAGTTTATTTTGTGAATGAGGCATTTTAATTATTTTAAAAAGAAATTTTTATATTTTTCACAAATTTTCAAACACGAATTTTTGGGCCATTATAGCTGGTATCAGAGCCGACCTCTCTTAGTACGGTGTGGTTCGGGGACGAACCAAGCGGAAGCTGGTGGGCATGGAAGGCCCGGGGCCGAAGAGGGCGGGGGTGATCGCCGGTGCCATCAGTTGCACGGACAATGAGCGGCTCCTGGCAGGCTTCTAGGTGGAGGGAACATGAATGAACCAACCCACATGGGAATGACAGGGATTCCGAGACTGTTCAATGTAATGGATTGTACAGTTGAAGAGGGTTTAAAAGATTTGATTTGTACTACTCATATCACGAAGGTGAATCTTCTTTTCGGTAGCTCATCACATAAGAATTCCAAAGTTAAGCGTGCTTGACTTGGGGAAATTTTGGGATGGGTGACATCCTGGAAAGTTTCCTAGGGTGCGTGTGAGTGAGGACATAAGCACGCTGGAAAGACTCGTCTTGATACAATGAGGACAGTCGTCGAATCTGGGGCGTTATAATACATGTCTTCCTGATTTGATACATGTTATTGATATCTGTTTCATTCTTTTATAGTTGTTTATATGATTGCATGTATACATTGTTTATACTGGGATGTAATTCTCACACGAGTTATCCGGCTGTTGTCTTGCTTGTATGTGCGCATGACAACAGGTGAGACAGGATCAGGGTCAAGAAGAGGATAAGATAGGACAAGTTAGTGTGGAGATCCGGACCAGAAGTAGAATAGGATCAGCACTTGATATTTAGTGATTGAATCCTAGCTTGACAGGAATGTATTTAGTACAAGACCTGTACTTTTACTTTTGATATGTATATCAGATTGATTACAATACGTTTCCGCATTTGTAATAAAAATATTTTAGAACCTGTTTATCTTAATTGATTAAATTATTCCAAAAAATAATTAAGAAATGAATTAGCGTCCGGGTCCCCACACTATGTCTTCCCTTTACCTCATCCTGTAATACATGAGGTACGTGAGTTTATAAAACTCAATAAGTTGACACTTGTACGTATCAATATGCATAGAAAGAACATACATATCAAGTCGTGATCAACAATAAATCTTTAAACCATGTCATATCATACCGTATATTCATGTTCATGTTTGTACGTGAGCCTCATTAGTTGATATGTACTACTTTGCTTGCTTTATTATAAAGCTACTACTGTGTTGGACATCAGGGAGCAACTTTTGGCAACCTCACGCCCCATGAATATATATTGGCCAATAGGTTTGGTGGACTTAAAACCACCCATGATGTCAACAAGCTATATATCATGTAAAATCAGTCTTTTTCCTTTCATGTTCATGTTCATGTTCATTTTCTTTACATAGCACCCATCTTCAATATTCATGGGTTCCTTTAATATTTAATACATAACAATGGAATATGGTGTATGTTTTCATCAATAAACATACTAACAATGTACATATATAATTAAACAATTAGAAGCATTTGAAATCATAATATTACTCATATATTACTTCAAGAACATGCCAACTTACAGTCCAAGCGTAAGAACACTAGTTTGAGACGATGTTTCTCGCTCCTATACTGTCAAATATATCAACATCCAATCACTATGTCTATATGGTCTTATACATATATAACAACCACAAAAAAAGTTGAATACTTACAACTCTACGATGCTTTTGTGGTGAAGAGTTCAATTATATCTTCAATTTGCGGAAGAAGAAAAGATGGAGGATCACTTGAGGGAAGAACTTGGCAAACCCTTCTTTTCTCTCTTGGTTTCTCCTATAGATTTGATAGTGAAATGGTGAAAATGGTTCAAACCCTCGACCCTTACCTATGTAAGTCAAAAAAATCAAGCTTCTAACTCAAACTTTTGTCCAGGGGCGCTAGGGCGGTGAAGTTTGGCCGCCCCAGCGCGAGCCCTACTGTAAAAACGCCTACAAATCGGTACAAGGGCGCTAGGGCGGTCAAACTTGGCCGCCCCAGCGTGGGCGATTCTGATTCCTGCGCGCATACTTCTCAAAGATCGCTCCAAAAACGTCTCTTCCCTTCATAATTGGAAAAGGAGGGGTTCTTCTTCCATTCCTCAGCAGAACGACTCTTTTCACGAACCCGCATCTATTAAATCTGCTGCAAAGTAATTAGTACTTTTTTTTACTAGGGAATGAGAATTCTCTTTCCTAGTGGACGGGCAAAAGGCTGATTAGTCTTTTTGACAGAAAGTTTCTAGGCGTGCTATGCTAGCATGTTAAGTTAATAGTAGCATAGTCTTGGAGAAAAAAAGCGATGTGATGTCTTCAGTTGCTTGCTCTTTTTCACTTAAGAGAGTTCGGGCTCGGGTAGGCAACTCACCATGAATAGTCTATAGAAGTGATAGGCCAATTGTAGTAGATCCCGTCTCAGGGCCCATCTCTGACTTAATAGCTTACAATATCAGAGGCTACCCAGATGCAACTTAAAAGAACGAAACTTTTCCTGTTCACGACTCTGCTTCCATTGAATCCGCTACAGTTAGCTCGAAAGCAAATTCAATCACCCCAGCCCCAGGGTCTCAATCCTAATAAAGGGATAAAGTGAAGAGTGAAGTATACCATTACTCTCAGTTGTTCACTCTTGATCAAATGGGTTTCGGGGTTGAATTTCCCTTCTTTATATGGTAGAGCATAAGCTAGTCTTTGTGGAATCTCCGCTGCAGTTGTTCACGAATCCCTTTCAGGGGTGAAAGAAGAATCTGGTGCTATTGGACTGCCTGAAAGCTTTCGTTGGCACGAACGGGAAAAGAATCGAAGGGACATGGGGCTCAGGGCAAATGTGTTAGGAGTTCAATTAGCCAAGCTCTCCCCTGGGTCACAAAGATCTAGGTAAGGAGGAAGTTTTAGTGACTAGCTTGAAATAGCAAACAAGAAATTTATTTTAAAACGATCCCCAATTGGTTTCGCTGCTTTAGATTTAGTTGTTTTAGTAGTAGGGGCATGCGGAAAAGAAAAAGAGGTAATTGCTGTTGTCGACTGGGAACAAATGCTTAGCTCTGAGGCAGAAGAAAACCCTTACATTTCTGTTACAGAAGACAGTGCTTTCTATAGAATACCTTCTTTGAGGAAAAATCCAGTGGCGTCTGAGCTCTCGGAGAGTACCAGGGGAGACTTTTGTTCAAACGAGAATGGCCGTAAATAAGCCCAAACAGAGGCGCGAAGCGAAGGGATTTCACCTATGATCAGATCGGTGGCCAACCATAGTTTACTTTTTTCTTGGTGTTTTTGACGTTGTTGAAAGCGACTACATACCTCGCTTTTCAAAGCTGCTCCCAGCTCACACTATGGTAGAGGAGGTGTTGTGAAGATCTAGGAGTGTGAGCAGTACGAGCTGAAAGGCTCCCATACTGTTTTGAGGGCAAGGAGCATAGATGCCAAACAAACCTAACCCCTATCTACCGTCGTAGAAGCTGTTCCGAGGAAATATTATGGTTCTCGGGTATCCAATCAATTAATCCCCAAAACCGGGAGAGCTTAAGCGAAAATAAAAGAGTAAGGTGAGGGGGAAGCCACTAAATGGAAGGCTTCGCTCGTTCCAACGCTCGTTTAGTAAACAACGAGTGGAGTGCATAAGCCCTTTTAAGAGATAGGGGCGAGTACTACACGAGCTCGTAAGTCAAGTACGGAACGATCCTTGTCTACGAAACAGAGCACCCTCATCTGGCTTGCTTCTGGCGAAGCTTCTAGCACTGGATAATAGAAATTCTGTGCGGGGACCCGAACGCTAATTCATCATTTTAATCATCATTAGGATCAAATATAACAATTAAGTAAACTGGGTCATAATTTTTTTTTTAAATGATGAACACTATATAAACAAGTTTACAATTTTCTATAACAAAGTAGGACCATCTTATTCAAATCACCAGATCAAGTTAAATATCTACAACATGATCCAAAAGTACAAGTCTTGTACAAAAGAAAATCATACAAACTACTATTCATTCACTACATAACAAGTGATGAAAACAACTCTACTTCTGGGTCCGAATCTCCACTCTAAGTTCAATCTCTCATCCTCTTCTTGACCCTGATCCTGTCCCACCTATTGTCATGCACACATACAAACACAACAACAGCCGGATAACACCGGTGAGAAATATATTCCCAATATAAACAATGTATACATGCAATCATATAAACAGATATAAAAGCATGGAACAATTATCAATAACATGTATCATAATCTGAAAGACATGAATCGATATAAAACAATAAATCAAACTCTTGACTCGTAATCTCTGACTCGACTCTTCTCTAATCTAGGGATCCCGATCGAATAAGAACGCAACAGTCTCCCACCTACTCTCCTAGCTAGATGGCCGTATGTTCTTATTCCCAGACTTTGGCATTCTATATCGAATCTCTACAATAGGAGTCTGTAATATCCCAACCTTTTAGCATTTTATTGTTTATGATATTATTTTTGGTTGTGTGTTTAGGAAATATGGTTATTGGATATTCATGGTTTATTATGGTAATGGATATATCATATGGTTGATGGTTGAGATTATGTAGAATGGTTAAAATATGGTTATTGTTTATGGTTATTGTTTTGGTATTATGTTCATAGTTGGTGATGATTAAGGAAATGAATAGGTAGAATATAAAGTTGATTTTGAGTCAAATAGGAAATTTAGGTAGAATAGAAAGTTGATTTTGAGTCAAATAGGAAATTGAAGTACAGAAACGGTATGTCTTGAGTTTTGTTCAAATCATTAGGGAAGACGAGCCAAAAGTGGACCGAAGTGTGTCGTGTGTATCGTTGTTCCTGCACTGACACATGTTGGGAGAATGGGCATAACTTTTTACTCATACCTTCAAATGACATGAGGCCAATTGGAGAAGCATGAAAAGGCATAGGGCTACAACTTTCATGTTTACCATTTTGGCTAATTCGTAAGAAAAATTACAGTTTTGGCCCCTGGCAATGGGTACACGGACCCCTACACGCGGTCCGGGTCTTGCCATGAAAAATGAGTGATTTCCCGAGTGTACACGGACCTATACATGGAGGGGGAACGGGGTCCGTGTCTATGGCATAGAAAACAGGTTTTTGAAGGCATTGGAGGCTTATAAACTTTACTCTAGACTCTTTCTCCTTTCTCTTCCATCGGTTCAAACCCTTTTCCCTCAAGGTTTTCTTCTCTCCAATTCTCTATTCCAAGTGCAAGGATTATAATGATTTCTTAGCTGCTTCTACCTTAGAATTCAAACTACAAAGTAAGGGTTATATTATTTTGGAGTTTAGAAGGGTTGGTTTTATTGAAGGGTTAAGTTGTGTTTATTGATTCATTAGATTATTGGTGATGATTGATGGTTATATTGTGTAACTTGGTTGTAGGATTTCCTTCAAGATCATCATTAGCAACCATTGTGCTTGTGGTTGTAAGTAGAAGCTTCATTTCAATTGCTCACATGATATATATATGTATAAAAGCCATGTTTATTGATGCCTAGCTCCTTCCATTGCTATGTTCTTTATATAATTGTAGTTATGTATTCATTGATCAAGAGTTTCCATTGAATTCATTGATAAAGGAGCTAGTAATTCGTTGTGCCTACCAAATGTTTGTTCAATTGCCCCAATGAAGTCCCTATTATTTAAAGACAAGGATTGATAGGTATTGTAAAATCGTTGTTAAAGGCCTGTGGTTAAAGGGTACTATAGAACCCGTAAATCAGACTACGTATAGGTCATGCATAATTCTAGTATTTTAAATTAAAGTGATTTTATTGCATGAGTATTTAAATTTAATTATTTTATGCAGTAGTTTAATTTTTATCATTTCAGTTATTTCAGTGAGGCCGGACGGGAGTTGGAGTTTTGAGATAGAATTTAAGATTCTGAAAACATTTCCAGGATTTATTTTTAGCTAGCAAGTAAGTTGATTTAAGTTAAAAACGAGGTTTAAGGATTTATTTTAATTACTTGAGGTGAGTAGGAAATAAGTCCATATAAGTTCCTTTAATTAAGGGATTAATTAACTAAATTATTTAAGGGATTAGTGAGGCTTTTAGGGGTTATAAATTTACTAGCTAGAAAACATTTCCCCTCCATTTATTAGTGAGATTTTCGGCCACCCTTATGTCTAGACAACTTCTTTGCCAACTCATCATCTTTGACCTATTCTTTGTTTAGTTAGTATGCAAACCTTTTTAATTAGTGATCAACCTTAATTAATTAATTAATAAGCCATATCCTAACCTATTCCTAGCCTTGAATAATCGCCCACCTCACCCCCTTCAAGCACCAACAAATTAATTGATAGCAACAAAAATTCAAATTTCAAAAAGTGGAGACTTGGTCTTGATTTATCCTCTATATCTTGCACCCACTTCCCTCACTCTCCTAACCATCTTTCCCCCTCTCCCTTGCTCAAAATCTGAGAGAATTTCAAAGCTAAAAACCGTGGGAATTGTAGGAAACAAGAGAGAATAATCGAGTGAAGAACAAGCTAGCAAGAGCGCTCCACTCCTCCGCGCCGCGTCGTCGTCGTTTCGTTCGTTTTCTTTCAAAACGAAACCAGGCATGCATATGTTCTTCCTTAACTCTTCAATAAAGTCCTATTATCAATTATTTTCATTGAATGATCATGATTTCTATGGCCATAAACCGAAATCCATCAAGAATTTTCAGAAAAATAAAAGTGCAGAATTTCGGTTTTCATTTTAAGCTTCACGATTTCTTTTGTGTTGATGGTTACAGGTATTGGTTCGACTCAAGGCTCCCAATGCTGCATCTAGACATGTACTAAGACATGTTAGGATCATAATGGTCAATTCATTCAAGCCCCTCACCCGGTGGAAACGAAAAATTGACAGCAACTCCCCAAGCACAGCTCATGTGCACTTGATTTCTTGTGTCTTGCTGTCAAAAAGGGAAGCTTCTGATCTTGGCTGCCCTAGGGGCCTATAGCCTTGGTTAGATCACTTCCCTAGCATGTTTAGGACGTGACTAAGTCGCCCTTTTGGGGGCTTGGTCCATGGTTAATCGGTTTTTAAATAAAACTCCAAGAACAGCCCTGCACCCTTTCGCCCCTCTTCATTTTACAGCATGTATGGTTCGAATTCTTGTGGATGGTGTGGATCTTGGTTGGCCTATGGCCCTTAGCCACGGTTCATACCATGCCCCTAGATGTCTAGATCGTGCCATGGTCAATCAAATGGCCACTAGAACGACACGAGACAACAATCGAAGCAAGACACCGCGCACGCATGTATGAGTGTTCTCGGTTGAACTTTTCTGATGTTGTTGGAATATTTCGAATGGTGGCTGGCCTAGGCTCCTTAGCCATGGTTCAAATCATTCCTTGGGATGTTGGTAAGAGTCTGTGGTCGGTGGTTCAAGCCCCAATGGCTTGTAGTCTAGAAAACGACGCAAGAAACCTAAGCACAGCTGCTGTATTTTGTGGACAGCAACTTGCTGTGACGGTTCAGTGGCTTGTTCGAGTTCTCGGTTGGCTTTTAGCCCATGGCCTTGGACTGGACAGTGCCTCATTGAGTTGAAAAGGTCATGTTTTTGACCGTTTGTCATTCGGATCATTTTTGATGTCGTACGAGAATTTACGGTGCGATGTGCCAAATTGACTCTCGAAAGAGCGTTTCATGTTTTGGCCTCCATTCACCTAGATTTCGGCCTCTCATTATTTTAGGAGTATTATTTTATCATTTTAGGCGTATTTTAATCATGACTACATGATGATTCAGTGTTGTTTCGGGTTGGTTCGGAGTCGTGATTAAATACGAAGTCGGTAGGCGTAATTGTCACATTTTTGAAGGTTATTGCATAGTTTGGTCCCATAAAACTATTCCATATTTTTCATGGCATATTTAGGTTGCAGCGAGCCTGGGAGCGATCCATTCCATGCAGTAAAATTGTTACAGGATATTTAATTCAGTTATTTAATTATATTACGTGCAAAAATACAAATTTTGAAATTTATGCGATATGGCTGTGGTCACTTTAGTATCATGATTAAATCCTGTCGCCAGTTACTGGTCCGGTCGTCAGTTACCGGTTATGAGAGCATTACTAAGTCCTGTCGCCAGTTACAGGCCCGGTCGCCAGTTACCGGTCAGTTCAGTTGTTTCACCCAGTACTGTGGCAGTGGTCTGATCAGACGTACATTACTAAGTCCTGTCGCCAGTTACAGGCCCAATCGCCAGTTACCGGTCAGTTCAGTTCAGGGACCACATGCGTAGACCATAATCTCACCAGAAAATTATTACAGGCTATTTCAGTACAGGGCTCCAAGGAGCAAACATTTTCACTATGATTTTCAGTTCAGTTATGCACGTATTATAATTAATCATGACACGACAATTTTACGTTATGCCTCATGACATGATATTTTCACTTGCATGCAAGCTTATTATTTATGTATTTACTTGCTATTTACGATATATGCATGTTGAGTAGACTCACTAGACTTGATTGTTGTAGGTGCTGATGATGTCGGGACCGAGGGCGGGGACTAGTGAGCAGGCTCGAGTCGGCAGTAGTAGGACCCGAGGACCTCAGTTCAGCATTTATTATTATTTGATGGCTCAAACATTTTAATAATCGTTGGAAAAACCTTTTTTTGTTATTTCGAAAATGTTAATTTCTTCCGCTGCCACTTTGAACATCAAACTTTATTTATCAGTTCTGTTATGAATGAGGCAATTTTAATTATTTAAAAGAAAAATTTTAAATTTTCCGCAAATTTTCATGTAAGGATTTTTAGGCCTCTACAGCTGGTATCAGAGCAATGGTTCTGTAAAGGGTTGTACTACTACTGAACTCGAGAAGCTCATGAAGTCACGCCTTCGGTCTGTAAGTTTTACATTTACGCATTTTATTTAAAGCATGGAATATTGTAACAGCAGGTTTTCATGAAACCTTTTAGGTTCAGATTTTGGTTATGCAGTATTTATTTAAATTTAAAGAAATAATGTAATTATGCATGTTGTTACGTTGAAATTGGAAATGTCTAAGAATTCGAATATTGGGCTTTAGGAGAAGTTGAAAATGATTCGACTATATTAATTTTTAGTTCAGTAGTACTGATGTCCTCCTTATGGGTCATAAGTTAATCTTTAAAATTATGAATCCTTTTGGGACTTGTAGAAATTCTAAGAAATTATTGATGGTTCTTGGTTGCTAGTCGAGTGAATTTTTGAGGATTTCATATAAGCAATAGCGATTCGAAGACTACGATAATCTTTAGGATAATAAATGTACAATTTGAGGATTTTAAGTATCTATGGAAATGTAAGATTAATTATGAGAATTTATTTAGGATGCATTCTCTAAATAGTTGGATGTAAGGATTGAATTGCAGGAATTGAGAATTTTAAGGACCTAATTGTAATAAACAATGATTTGAGGACCTAAGTTCAAAAATAAAATTCTATGGGACTATTTTCGAATTTACCAAATTTTGAGATTAAATTTCGAGTTCGAGAATCTAAAAGTTTAATGAGGTAAAGATGGAAAATTTTATAAGGACAATGATGCAAATTTCGAAGAGTTGTATGGCCAAAATGTAAATTTGGAGAACTGTAAGGGTCAGATTACAATTTTAAAAATTTTAAGGATTAAATGCGAACTTTTGAGGAATTGGAATTTTAAGTATTTATAAAAATGTAAGACGTGTTATGGGAATTAATTTTGGGTTTAATAAACTTAAGGCTATTGAACCTTATGATGCGGGAAATCTATAAAATGAAATTGGGAATACTGAGGACTAATGGGTAATTGTGCAATTTCGAGATCTAGGGAAAAATTGGATGATATTCGAGGAAAGAAAGAATTAATTTTACAATTTTAAGAAATTTGAGAACTTATTTAGTAGTAAGTGAGAATTGAACGGTTTAAATGATAGGAATTTTCGGTTATTTAGGCTCGAAGGAAATATAGAATATTTAGATATTTGGATTATAATGTTACAATGAATGGTAACCAAGGACATTGTAGGATGAATCAATCTTAGGCGTGAAAATTTAAGCGTTAGTGAAATCATGTTGTGGCAAATTAAGGATTTAAAGTGATGACGATTTAAGGTAAATTTGATCGGCTAGTTAAGTTATAAGGATAAACATGGAGTTAGTAAATTTTTGGGAACATAAGTTTGATGTGTCACAAGTTTTAGTCATGATCTTAACAGTTAAGATTGTACCTTGTGAGAATTTAAAATTTTTAGGAAAGTTGGGTATGATGATGTTTAGTTTAATTGGTAGACGCACGTAAGAGGTGAGGTGGACACCTTGTCTTGAGAAACTTTGGAAATCATTAACAAACTTGGGACTAAACGGATATGCATATTGGAATTATTTTATTCAAAGCTATTTGGATTAGGTAAGTTTGAATTTCAAATTTATGGGATATTTGTTCATACGGAAATTTTGAGTGAAATAAAAACAAAAGGTAATTAGTTATGTTCAATATAAGTTATCAATTGATGAATATTAAGATTTTTTATCAAGTAAGGAATATAAAAGCTTGATATGGGGATTCTAGAGTTCTATGGTTATAAGTGAAATTGATTTATTAAAGTTAGTCTAATGTTACCCTGGGCTAACTTATTAAGTTTATATGTTAGAATTAAGTAAGCATTAAGGATACATAAGAATGCGACACTTGTTCCAATGAGGAAGTTCAAAGTCCTAGGCCTCAACTAGATTGTAATTGGGAAGAGGATAGTTTGAGCAGGTAATTGATGCTAGAAGTGTTATTATTAAGGTAGAAGGTCGATGTTGTATAATTGAGTTTTATGGATTAACGTTATTCGAGGTTTAAGATTTACAACGATTTCACATCCGAGATGCACTTGTAAATAATAAGTTACGTAAGTTTAGTGCCGTAGATAAAAATTCGATTCAAGGATTTTAGGCTAATACTACTATGAGGTTGAAATAAGGTGTAACATTTAAGCGTTCTACTGAGAATAGTAGTCGATCAGTAAATTTTGGTACAAAGGTTTGTTAAGTCGAACTGCATAAATGCTAATATAATAAGTCGAAGAATATTACGAGTATAGTATAAGAAAAGTAAGGTGCGATAAGCTTGGACATCCATCTCTAGTATGAGAAAATGCGGGATAAGTCAAAATTCGGGACTATAGTTGAATAGAACTAAGTCACCATAAGTTGTTTTAAGTTGCGATTCACAAACGAGGATTTTGGTAGACAAATTTATTTAGGATTGAGGGGACGTAAGGACAACTTAATATTTATCTTATCAGAGTAGCGCATCGGAAGCGTGGATTATTAGGATTCTAGAATCAAGAGTCTAAACTTTTTGTTTATCAAGGATAAGCGAATTTCAAGGACGAAATTTCTTTTAAGGGGGGAAGGGTTGTAGAACCCGTAAATCAGACTACGTATAGGCCATGCATAATTCTAGTATTTTAAATTAAAGTGATTTTATTGCATGAGTATTTAAATTTAATTATTTTATGCAGTAGTTTAATTTTTATCATTTCAGTTATTTCAGTGAGGCCGGACGGGAGTTGGAGTTTTGAGATAGAATTTAAGATTCAGAAAACATTTCCAGGATTTATTTTTAGCTAGCAAGTAAGTTGATTTAAGTTAAAAAGGAGGTTTGAGGATTTATTTTAATTACTTGAGGTGAGTAGGAAATAAGTCCGAATAAGTTCCTTTAATTAAGGGATTAATTCACTAAATTATTTAAGTGATTAGTGAGGCTTTTAAGGGTTATAAATTTACTAGCTAGAAAATATTTCCCCTCCATTTATTAGTGAGATTTTCGGCCACCCTTATGTCTAGACAACTTCTTTGCCAACTCATCATCTTTGACCTATTCTTTGTTTAGTTAATATGCAAACCTTTTTAATTAGTGATCAACCTTAATTAATTAATTAATAAGCCATATCCTAACCTATTCCTAGCCTTGAATAATCGACCACCTCACCCCCTTCAAGCACCAACAAATTAATTGATAGCAACAAAAATTCAAATTTAAAAAGGTGGAGACTTGGTCTTGATTTATCCCCTATATCTTGCACCCACTTCCCTCACTCTCCCAACCATCTTTCCCCCTCTCTCTTGCTCAAAATCTGAGAGAATTTCAAAGCTAAAAACCGTGGGAATTCAGTAGGAAACAAGAGAGAATAATCGAGTGAAGAACAAGCTAGCAAGAGCGCTCCACTCCTCCGCGCCGCGTCGTCGTCGTTTCGTTCGTTTTCTTTCAAAACGAAACCAGACATGCATATGTTCTTCCTTGACTCTTCAATCAAGTCCTATTATCAGATATTTTCATTGCATGATCATGATTTCTATGGCCATAAACCGAAATCCATCAAGAATTTTCAGAAAAATAAAAGTGCAGAATTTCGGTTTTCATTTCAAGCTTCACGATTTCTTTTGTGTTGATGGTTACAGGTATTAGTTCGACTCAAGGCTCCCAATGCTGCATCTAGACATGTACTAGGACATGTTAGGATCATAATGGTCCATTCATTCAAGCCCCTCACCACTGGAAACGAAAATTGACAGCAACTCCCCAAGCACAGCTCATGTGCACTTGATTTCTTGTGTCTTGCTGTCAAAAAGGGAAGCTTCTGATCTTGGCTTCCCTAGGGGCCTATAGCCTTGGTTAGATCACTTCCCTAGCATGTTTAAGACGTGAGTAAGTCGCCCTTTTGGTGGCTTAGTACATGGTTAATCGGTTTTTAAATAAAACTCCAAGAACAGCCCTGCACCCTTTCGCCCCTCTTCATTTTACAGCATGTATGGTTCGAATTCTTGTGGATTGTGTGGATCTTGGTTGGCCTATGGCCCTTAGCCACGGTTCATACCATGCCCCTAGATGTCTAGATCGTGCCATGGTCAATCAAATTGCCACTGGAACGACACGAGACAACAATCGAAGCAAACACCGCACACGCATGTATGAGTGTTCTCGGTTGAACTTTTCTGATGTTGTTGGAATATTTCGAATGGTGGCTGGCCTAGGGTCCTTATCTATGGTTCAAATCATTCCTTGGGATGTTGGTAAGAGTCTCTAGTCGGTGGTTCAAGCCCCAATGGCCTGTAGTCTCGAAAACGACGCAAGAAACCTAAGCACAGCTGCTGTATTTTGTGGACAGCAACTTGCTGTGACGGTTCAATGGCTTGTTCGAGTACTCGGTTGGCTTTTAGCCCATGGCCTTGGACTGGAAAGTGCCTCATTGAGTTGGAAAGGTCATGTTTTTGACCGTTTGTCATTCGGATCATTTTTGAGGTCGTACGAGAATTTACGGTGCAATGTGCCAAATTTACTCTCGAAAGAGCGTTTCATGTTTTGGCCCCCATTCACCTAGATTTCGGCCCTCACCATTTTAGGAGAATTATTTTATCATTTTAGGCGTATTTTAATCATGACTACATGATGATTCAGTGTTGGTTCGGGTTGGTTCGGAGTCGTGATTAAATACGAAGTCGGTAGGCGTAATTGTCACATTTTTTAAGGTTATTGCATAGTTTGATCCCATAAAACTGTTGCATATTTTTCATGGCATATTTAGGTTGCAGCGAGCCTGGGAGCGATCCAATCCATTCAGTAAAATTGTTATAGGATATTTAATTCAGTTATTTAATTATATTACGTGCAAAAATACAAATTTTGAGATATATGTGATATGGCTTGTGGTCACTTTACTATCATGATTAAATCCGGTCGCCAGTTACCGGTCCGGTCGTCAGTTACCGGTTATGAGAGCATTACTAAGTCCTGTCGCCAGTTACAGGCCCGGTCGCCAGTTACCGATCAGTTCAGTTGTTTCACCCAGTACTGTGGCAGTGGTCTGATCAGACGTACATTACTAAGTCCGGTCACCAGTTAGAGGCCCGGTCGCCAGTTACCGGTCAGTTCAGTTCAGGGACCACATGCGTAGACCATAATCTCACCAGAAAATTATTACAGGCTATTTCAGTACAGGGCTCCAAGGAGCAAACATATTCACTATGATTTTAAGTTCAGTTATGCACGTATTATAATTAATCATGACACGACATATTTACGTTATGCCTCATGACATGATATTTTCACTTGCATGCAAGATTATTATTATTTATGTATTTACTTGCTATTTACGATATATGCATGTTGAGTCTTTAGACTCACTAGACTTGATTGTTGTAGGTGCTAATGATGTTGGGACCGAGGGCGGGGACCAGTGAGCAGGCTCGAATCGGCAGTAGTAGGACCCGAGGACCTCAGTTCAGCATTTATTATTATTTGATGGCTCAAACATTTTAATTATCGTTGGAAAAACCTTTTTCTGTTATTTCGAAAATGTTAATTTTTTCCGCTGCCACTTTGAACATCAAACATTATTTATCAGTTCAGTTATGAATGAGACAATTTTAATTATTTAAAAGAAAAATTTTAAATTTTCCGCAAATTTTCAAGTAAGGATTTTTAGGCCTCTACAGGTACGGTCAAAGACGACGGTTAAAAACCGTTGTCGTAAACGGATAAAGACACGGTGAAAAACCGTTGTCGTAGGTCTTGTAAAACCGTTGTTAAAGGCCCTGTGGTTAAAGGATGCGGTCGAAGACAACGTTGAAAAACTGTTGTCGTAGACGACTAAAGAAAATGGTAAAAAACCGTTGTCTTAGGTCTTATATAACCGTTGTTAAAGGCCCTGTGGTTAAAGAGTGCGCTCAAACACAACGGTGAAAAACCGTTGTCGTAGACGTCTAAAGACAACGGTGAAAAACCGCTATTGTAGCATAAAAAAAAACGTTGTTAAAGGTCCTAAGGTTCGCTCGAAGACAACAGTGAAAAACCGTTGTCGTAGCTCTTAAAAACCGTTGTCTTATAGCAATGGCAACGGTTTTTAACTGTTGTATTTTATCGCATTCGACAACAGTTTATCAATGTTTTTAAACCGATGTCTTTCGCTAAAATATACAACGGTTTTACAACATTTTAAATCTGTTGTCTTTGGATTTGATTTACATCTTTTTAAAAATGTTGTCATATGTATAATCATTTTACAAACCGTTGTAAAATCATTTTAAACCGTTGTATTATATATAATCATTTTAACCTTATATAAAATCAATTCAAACATCAATATATTTACTTGATCAAGAACTAGATGCATACAACAGAAATATGTCATTCATAGAGTACTTGTAATCTACCAAACCAACAATTAAAAAATAGTATGTAACCATATTCCAAAAACTTAGTCAAGTTCACAAAAATAAAAATACCCTACAACCAAGACTTTCACATGCATATAAACTCCAAAATATCTTCTGTAGCTTGTTGGAATGAATTTCTCTGCTGGTGCATCTTCCAAAACATCATTACAGTGCCTGTGAAAATAAAAACCACATAATTTTAATGGTTGGATTAAAATATGCAACAAAAAATGGTTTAAAATACTTTAAAACGGACCTCAGGCCTAGAAAAATTTTGGCATAACCTCCCCGCATGTAGGACATACCAGAAAATTTAAAAACACACAACAATATATATTCGAAATAAATTTAAATTCGACCATACACCACACCTATCACCTACACAGCCAGACCATACATCACACCTATCACCTATAATTATCACATTCTTTCAACATATCTCGAAAGCAATGAAGAGATCCCGATGTCATGAACCAACAAATGTGCAACAAAAAAAATCACACGTCAATCCAGTATCATTTGTATTGTTGATCCACAAACTGAAAGGAAAAATGCAAGAAACCAAAATAATCACTTTTGAAATACACAGTGAAGATGTTATAAAAATCTTAAAGTAGAAACAAGAATTTTCACCCAACTTAGAAGCTAAATAATGTGCAAAATGACTATTTCTGAAACATCCCGTAAACATGTTAAAAAGTATAACAATAAAGTACAAATCCATTCGATATGAGCTGTATTTTTTCAAATAAGATGAAATCATGTCCTACCTATTCATAAATATGATCCTGAATGCATTCGACCAGCTCGGTGCGCACCTTCTCAATTTCTTCCATAGAATACTCCATTTTTGTGAATTGTGAACACACACAAAAACTATATTAATAAAAAAACACAACTTAATGAATTTTCAAAATGATAAGTAGCTAGATAACTTTTATTATTTTAGATAAGCAAGAAAATATTACTATCGATCGTAGTGAATCCCCCTCAAGAGTTGCAACTTATTTAGTAATCTGCCTCATGAATCTCATCACGTAATAACCACATTGTTTCGCATCCGGTTTCTTAGGAGCCTTTAAAAAATGTCAAATTGTTAATGACAAATATACACATTAAAAAATAAGCTCGAATGAGAAATACACATACCTTTTTGACTTCCCATTGTACACGTCTGGGGACCCGGACGCTAATCATGTTCTTAATCCTCATTAGGACAATTTAATCAATGATAATAAACGGGTCTAATTTTTTTTTTTAAAATACAAAGCGAAAACGTTATGTAAATCAATCTGAATTACATATTAAATACAAACATACAAATCATGTATACATGCCTTTCATATAAACAATATAAAAGCATGAAATAAACATTCATAACATGTATCAAAACCAGAACATGAATCAATTATTCATCACATGTATTATAATCCTAAAATGAATCAATATCAAGAATAAATTATATTCTAAACATATATCATCATCAGGAACATAATTCCATATCAAGTAATGAATCACTCTCCGTGATTCTCAGACTCAGACTCGACTCAGTCCTAATCTAGGGATCCCGATCGGAATAAGAACATACACCCACCTACACTCCCGATCGGGGTGGTGGTATGTTCTTATTCACGGACTTTGGCTCTTTCCATATCGAACACCAGTAATAGAAGAAACTCCAATTCTATCCACTCCGATATAGCCAAACGTCCGGTGTCTTGACCTAACCGGCATAGACTTTGGCATTTTCACCAATACCCTATCATGTGACAATGTGCAATGTGCCGGTGACGATTCCATCACTATCCGACACTACTGTCACAAGATTACTCATTCACAATTAAGCGTATCCGCTTAATGACTCAGTACATAAATCAATAAATCAAAGGTATCAATCTCATACAATTGCAAATATCGATGCAATAAAGTAAACTATGTGATTTTGGGAAACTCAAGTCAATCGGACTCGAGTTGTGCAATCCCACGTCAACATAAATTTATACCTTTGTCTTCGCGGTCTGACGAAGTCGAAGTCTCGAAGTCAAATCTGTCCATATTAATCTGAAATACAATATCGCATAGGCACAATCTCAATATGCAACTCAATTCAAAATCTATTCTGATCATTACTCAAATCAAACATAATCTGATCAATATCGAATCAAGATACAATCTAATTCATATCGACGATATCACGATATAATCGAAATCACTACTGAATCTGATCATTATCAATCCACTGATGTTTCGACGGTATAACAATACATTTTCGCTAACCCCGTCAATTTCAACATCACAGATATAATAATACGGCTCATAATCAATATCAGATAAAATCAGAACCTAATCGAATTCGGTTTCAACGGCATAACAGTACCATATAAATATACCACGCAATATAAATCAACAGATATCAATTCCTGTAACTCATACTTGATAACAATACAAATCTGATATCAAATCTCAATCAAATTGACTCCGAAAATCATAACAAATACATACACAGTCTGTTCTTCGATCTGACTTCAAATATACGATGTCCACTGTATCATAAAAACCATATATGATTCATATTCGATTCTGACAGTATCATAATTTCAAATCATGTCTAAACGTAACAAAACTTACGTACAGTTGAAGCTGTCGTCGCTAGAAACTCGTTACTGTACTCAGATTTAAAATATAACGGACAGATCGAAATATAAAGGCATAAGGATTTGGAGCTTCCCTCCCTTGGTTCTTTTCTTTCTTTCTTCTGAAGAATTGCAAGGTACCTATATATATATATATATATATACACATTCACGTATGCAAGGCAAGTGGCTAAATGTGCATACTGAACGTCTCGCGCATATGCGCGACAACATCGGCGCATATGCGCGAGACACAAAGTCTCGGCGCGTAGCATCACGGCAGCTCGTGCATATGCGCGCCCCATCATCGCGCATATGCGCGAGACCTACTGTCTCGTGCATTCTACCACTCGCGCATATGCGCGACTTCACCCCGCGCATGTGCGCCCAACTCTCTGCCTACCTCGCGCATGTGCGCGGCTTACGTCGCGCAAATGCGCGCAACTCTCTGCCTACCTCGTGCATGTGCGCGGCTCACGGCGCGCATGTGCGCGCAATGTTCTGTTCCAGCCCCTTGGCTACTGGACACCTCGCGCATATGCGCGTCCTCACGCCGCGCATATGCGCGGGGTCTTCTGCCAAACCCGCTCATGTGCGCGCACCAGATCGCTCATGTGCGCGGATGGCATCTCCCTCGCACATATTTCGCGTCTTTTCTCGTCTTTCCCTGTCTGATTCATTCCGTCTATAATCACTTCAATTAATCACTAAATCATTTCAGATTAACAGGATAAATTTCTCGGACCTTACATTTCTTCCCCCCTGAGATTCGATTTCGTCCTCGAAATCACAGGCAATTCAATCAGATAAAGAAAGAAATATATAGTAGAGGTTAATCAGAAAACTCATTGCAATGAAACAATTCTGAAATCTCAGTCTCACCTCAGATTTTGTTTCCCAAATAATTTCTTCAGTATCATAACGACTCCATTGAACTTTCACAAACGGAATAGTCTTCATCCTGAAATATCTTTCTTTCACGAATCTCTGATTTCACTCTGGAATAATCATTCAAGAAGTATAATATCATAATACTACTCGAAATAACTCTAACAGAATAAATCTCACAATAGTGGCTATACTACATCCGTATATACCCATCAACAGCTCATAATAAATCAACATTAACATCTCCTATCAACTCTGATAATTCCAATCGAGGTTATATTCAATCTTCCAGCTTCAAATATCAACAGTCATCATCTGACGTTGATTTATTCAATCTATTTATTTTGAGCTGTCTTTATTTTCTTCTAAATCATTTTCAATTTCTTTTTCATAACTCTAATTCCATCCGATCCAATCTCAGGTATCTCGGAGATATAACTTTGATACGAATAAAATCTACAGTTCTCAATGTACAATGCCTCGAATGATGCTATCTCCATACTCATTCGATAACTATCGTTATACAATAATTTACAAGTGACAATAAATCATTTCAACTAGTGCTAAAGTCCAGCACTACAGTTCCTGGATATCCTCCAGTATCAGGATAGTTGCTCCAATTATCTGTCGATCTATAGACGATAAATGAAAGAGTTTTTTGTATATTCTGCCAAAAGTACAAAATGAAACGAAAATCACATTCTGATATAATCAACTTTGGCATTCATTACCATCTGACCCCTTTTTCTGACATAAATCTCAGTCGTCTGGTCGTATCTGTACGTCATCCTGTACAACATCATATTAGCAGATTCAAGCAATCCGTCAATTATAATTACATCATAGCACAATCTTATCCAGATTTCAGTAGTGTCGTCACACAATCCATAGAAATGTACTCCCATTTCTATTCAAGAATCGATAATCTATATAACCAACCTCCTGGTTTCTATTTTTCTGTCTTCATCTGTCGACGATGCATACATTTCAGTACAAACTCTGCTACAACAGATCTCCTCTGTTTATATCAAAACTGTCTTTTTGAATAATCATACATTTTCTGTCACCAGAATAAATACTGAATCGACTATCGTGCGCTTCTGACTATATCTGTCATTTCAGATTCGAAATATTCGGCACAAACAAGTCGGTTATTCACATATAATACAGTATTACCTACCTGATATTCTGATCGAAACCCTGTTCTGATTATCAAATCCCCGTTCTGAACATTCTGATTAAACTTCTGGACTGTTTTAATTCGCGAGTTTAGCTCTGATTCGGCTTGAACTGTAAATACTCTCAACGGTTTCCAATAATCTGTTAAACTCAGGCAAGAAAATAAAGAAGTTTCTGACATTGGTATCATTCTCAGCCATTGATCACTGCCTCAGTTGTGCTAATATCGATCGGTATTCCATATTCGGATATCACATACTCGGAATACAGTCTGTTTCAATCAAGATTCATATCTGAACAAATCAAGATTCATATCTGAACAATTTCTGTATACAACAATTTCAGTTCTCAGATCCTTCAATACAAGATATTCGATTTAGTCAGTCATATGCCACGAGTATATCACAAAATATCATAGATAAACGGCATAAAATCATCAGAATACCTATGAATACCAGATTCATCAACCCATAATCAGAACTGAAGTATTTTACAGAGAAACACACAATCAGATGTAACTTTTGGTCAGTAAATCCTCTAACTGATATTTCAATTCTTTCAAATCAATCAGTATCATTCTGTACGAACTTCTAAAATAAAACCATTACCTGGTATCAAATCAAGGCGGAAATCACTCTCCCTTATATAAGGCAAATCCGGAATTTCATCTAGAAAGACTTTAGCATTTCTCCTGCTACTGACAAATCAGCTAATGGTATACTCATTTTCAGTAATCAACTGAATGCATAAGGAATAACTCCATTCCTTTCAATAATCATCGAATCCTAATTAATACGGAAATCAAATGAATTCAAAATCGAAAATCCTTACCGTACATTATTCATTCTTCGGCCATTTCAAGTCCGAATCTTACCATCTCCTGGTAAGAATCTACAATAGCTTTGTACTTGTTCAATATATTCATATCAATAATGCTGCCAGAATCAGACAATACAAGTACAACATAATCTAACTCAATCTCATTCTCACTTCTCTTCAGTATACGATATTTATAGAATTCACTGGTATCAATCTTTCCCCCAAAAGATAAAGAAATCAATACTACAGTATATACAGACCTAATAGAATAAAGCATATGTCAATGCAATTCATACAGAATCATGTATAAGATGTACGAGAATCTCCCAATACATATGGAAAAAAATCATTAAAGAACAAATACCTGTCACTACATCATCAAGTGCATCCTGGATCTATTCCTCGGTCACTATCACCAGACGCCTCTGCTCCCTGGAATCTTCGGGAACCTCTCTGTGGACATACTCTAGCAAAATGTCCTGACTGTCGGCAGCTATGGCAACTACCAAATACTCCTTGGCATTTCTTAGTGGGATGTCTTCCTCCGCAAGTCCTGCAATAAACTCCAGTATAACTCGGGCGGCTAGAACCACTGGAGCTAGATGAACCGCTCGGTCCACTCCCTAATTTCTTAAATTGTTTCTTTCGAGCTTTCAACAAATCTGGCTTCCCACTTGTACTGCCACTATCAAATCTGAGAGGGGATTGCTGTGTCTGGGGTCGGATCACATCCAACCTCCCTCGTTGTCGACTCAAACTTGCCTCAGCTCTCCTTGCTTTATTCAAAGCATCACCAAAATGCCGGGGTGGCTCTACCTTTACCAAGGAAGATATCTCAGCATTCAATCCGTTGATGAAGTGATCCGCTACAGCTTCATCATTCCAAGCTATAAGAGGAGCAAAACGTAATAAAGTAGAGAATTTAGCAACATATTCTTCAATATTCAGTTGGCCCTATTTCAAATTCTCAAACTCTGCTTTCTGGTCCTCTCGGTACGAAACTGAGAAAAATCTTCGATAGAATTCCGCTCTAAAGATTTCCCACGTAATTACTGTACCACGCTGTTCTAATACTCTTTTGGTTGTAATCCACCAACTCCTTGCGACGTCGTGTAAATGGTTGGGCACTAGTTTAATTCTCCGTTCGTCTGGATACTCAAGTGAATCAAACAATATCTCTATATCATCTAACCAATTCTCACAATCATCAGATGTCTCAGTACCTCTCAGAATCGGCGGTTGAAATGACTGAAGCTGTTTCAACTGTATTTCCATCGGAGTTTCTGACACATCTATCTGATCGATCGAAGTACTATCTCTTTCTGGAATTCTTCGAGGAGGTATATCTGATTACCACAAGAGTTAGTATCACATGAGATAAATCAATCTCAGTTCCTTTCTGATCAGCTTACCTTCTGATCAAGAATTGGTTCTGATTCATTTTCAAATCAGACATATTACCAAATCAACTCAGATATTCAGGTAACATGTATATTCCAAAACAGTAAAACATACTGCAATATTAAAATATACAATGTAATTCAACATTATAATAAATAAAATGCTAGCAATCAAATGCAAGGAAAGAAAACTCATTCTACCCCGCTCACTAGCTTCTATCTCAGTCTCAAGAACCTACAGTTCTGGAACCTACAGTTCTGGAACCTACTTCTCTGATACCACCTGTTGTGGGGACCCGGACGCTAATCATGTTCTTAATCTTCATTAGGACAATTTAATCAATGATAATAAACTAGGGTCTAAATTTTTTTTTAAATAAAAAGCGGAAACGTTATGTAAATCAATCTGAATTACATATTAAATACAAACATACAAATCCTGTATTGTCTACAATAATTCACTAGGTTCAACTACATATCAGTACTGACTCCTAATTTACTTCTGAGCCCGGATCTCCACGCTATCTAGTCCAGCCTCGTTCTCTTCTTGACCCTGATCCTGTCCCACCTGTTGTCATGCACACATACAAACAAGACAACAGCCGGATAACTCCGGTGAGAATTATATTCCCAGTATAAATCATGTATACATGCCTTTCATATAAACAATATAAAAGCATGAAATAAACATTCATAACATGTATCAAAATCAGAACATGAATCAATTATTCATCACATGTATTATAATCCTAAACATGAATCAATATCAAGAATAAATTATATTCTAAACATATATCATCCTCAGGAACATAATTCCATATCAAGTAATGAATCACTCTCCTTGATTCTCAGACTCAGACTCGACTCAGTCCTAATCTAGGGATCCCAATCGGAATAAGAACATACACCCACCTACACTCCTGATCGGGGTGGTGGTATGTTCTTATTCACGGACTTTGGCTCTTTCCATATCGAACACCAGTAATAGAAAAAACTCCAATTCTATCCACTCCGATATAGCCAAACGTCCGGTGTCTTGACCTAACCGTCACAGACTTTGGCATTTTCACCAATATCCTATCCTGTGACAATGTGCAATGTGCCGGTGACGATTCCATCACTATCCGGCACTACTGTCACAAGATTACTCATTCACAATTAAGCGTATCCTCTTAATGACTCAGTACATAAATCAATAAATCAAAGGTATCAATCTCATACAATTGCAAATATCGATGCAATAAAGTATAGTATGTGATTTTGGGAAACTCAAGTCAATCGGACTCGAGTTGTGCAATCCCACTTCAACATAAATTTATACCTTTGTCTTCGCGGTCTGACGAAGTCGAAGTCTCGAAGTCAAATCTGTCCATATCAATCTGAAATACAATATCGCATAGGCACAATCTCAATATGCAACTCAATTCAAAATCTATTCTGATCATTACTCAAATCAAACATAATCTGATCAATATCGAATCAAGATACAATCTAATTCATATCGACGATATCACGATATAATCGAAATCACTACTGAATCTAATCAATATCAATCCACTGATGTTTCGACGGTATAACAATACATTTTCGCTATCCCCGTCAATTTCAACATCACAGATATAATAATACGGCTCATAATCAATATCAGATAAAATCAGAACCTAATCGAATTCGGTTTCAACGGCATAACGGTACCATATAAATATACCACGATATATAAATCAACAGATATCAATTCCTGTAACTCATACTTGATAACAATACAAATATGATATCAAATCTCAATCAAATCGACTCCGAAAATCATAACAAATACATACACAGTCTGTTCTTTGATCTGACTTCAAATATACGATGTCCACTGTATCAGAAACACCATATATGATTCATATTCGATTCTGACAGTATCATAGTTTCAAATCATGTCTAAACGTAACAAAACATACGTCCAGTTGTAGCTGTCGTCGCTAGAAACTCGTTACTGTACTCAGATTTAAAATATAACGGACGGATCGAAATATAAAGGCATAAAGATTTGGAGCTTTCCTCCCTCGGTTCTTTTCTTTCTTTCTTCTGAAGAATTGCAAGGTACCTAAATATATATATATATATACACATTTACGCATGCAAGGCAAGTGGCTAAATGTGCATACTGCACGTCTCGCGCATATGCGCGGCCAGCATCGACGCATATGCGCGAGACACAAAGTCTCGGCGCGTAGCATCACGGCAGCTCGCGCATATGCGCGCCCCATCGTCGCGCATATGCGCGAGACCTACTGTCTCGTGCATTCTACCACTCGCGCATATGCGCGACTTCACCCCGCGCATGTGCGCCCTAACTCTCTGCCTACCTCGTGCATGTGCGCGGCTCACGTCGCGCATGTGCGCACAATTCTCTGCCTACCTCGCGCATGTGCGCGGCTCACGTCGCGCATGTGCGCGCAATAATCTGTTCCAGTCCCTTGTCTACTCGACACCTCGCACTTATGCGCGCCCTCACGCCGCGCATATGCGCGGGGTCTTCTGCCAAACCCGCGCATGTGTGCGCACCAGATCGCGCATGTGCGCGGATGGCATCTCCCTCGCACATATTTCGCGTCTTTTCTCGTCTTTCCCGGTCTGATTCATTCCGTCTATAATCACATCAATTATTCACTAAATCATTTCAGATTAACAGGATAAATTTCTAGGGCCTTACAACACGCTTTCTTCCTTTCCTTCCCTTAGTTGAGTTAAACAATGTCAACGCCCTTCATTAATATTGAACATAGTTGATATATGTGTTTTTTCATTAAATGAAATGCATCATTAAAATGGAATATGAACTCACATTTCCACAACATATTTCCAATCCTTATCGCGAATGCGATGACTTAGGGAATCCACCAAATAAAAAATCTCCTTATAAGGCTCGATGACAGTGAGAGTCCAATGAAAACTACACACGAACATTATAAGTGTATGCAATTCACTAAAAAAACAATTGAAAATTATATTAGGATCTTACTTACCCACAACAACTTGGAACAAAAACCAATTGATCCATTGCTATACCACTTAGCCTATCCGCTAAAGAACTCGCCCTCTTGTTCAACCTTTCAGTTTTACCTGTTTTGTCATGTGTATTTTTTTTCAAATTTGGGATGCTGTGTGGATTAACGAATTTGAATTTGTCAATCTTGTTTTCTTTCACCATCTTTTTATAAAGATGCTTGTCATTTCAAGTAAAAGAAAATAAAAACTACACTATATACTAAACTAACAAATTATATGCATCTTATATAATAATATAAGAAAAGAACAAACAAACTTTTAGTTAGTCGAAGACTTACCAAATGTAGACGACTACACAATTTCCTGTAATTGGCTACAAGTGATACAAAGGACTGATGTCCTCAAAGTGCAAGTTAACTTCATAATCATCTGCAAATACTTCATGATCTAAAAGAAATGCTAATTTCCTTCCATTTTCAAGGGCACTCTTACAATAACAATACACCATGCGCACTGCTCTTGGAACATTTGATGACAAAGTCTAGTTTCTTTCGACACTGACAATTTTGTTCATATGACGCTTCTGATTATTGTATTGTAAACATGTTAGATAGGTGCAATACTGGAGAATTGGAGAGACATTTACTTCGAAATATAAGCATACGTGTACCTCTTGTCGTAGCATTATCAAATGATTTGGCCAAGCCATATGTGTTCCTACGGCATCACCAACATTTTCACATTCATTGGGAATCGGAACTGGAAAAAGTGCTGATTTTTGCATTGCTTCATCAATGGATACACGCATGCAATTTTGAGGTAATGGAACACCATGAAGCAAGTTATTAGCTCCATTGACCTCAACAACTGTTCCATATGCAACAACGTCTGTGCTAGTCTCCAATGTCAAAATAACAGGTTTCCCCTAACAGACAAATAGTTATGTCAATGAATTGTACTAACTCTTTAGTTAAAAAATATAAAGTACTATATATAACCACAACAAATTATATACCTGTAAAGCAAAAGATTTTTCCACAACTTTCATTTCGACATCATTCAAATCTTCATAACTGGGAAAAAGCTTGTCGATTTTCATTTCACTTTCATTCACTTGATGCAATTTTACCGAGCAACTTCTTTTGTCATCAATCTTACTGTCCCATGCACCCTTTTTGTAGACAATTGCTTCAAGTTTTTGAATGCGTGTATCTTGCTCTTGAATTAATTTTCTAGCTTCTATCAACTCTTTCTTTTGCTCAATCATTAGCTCTCTGTCAACATCCTCAGTCTTCCAACTTCTACCAACATTGAAATATAATGTTGGAGTGATGTGACTTCCAATAGCTCTTTTAATAGCCAAGCTTGGTGAACGGTACGGTTTAAGATTCCATATGTTTATGGACTACTTGGTTAAATTTAAGTATAGTTTTGATGTTAAGAGTTGTGATCTATGATTTATGGTGTTGTGACTATAGATAATGTGTGGTGATATTGTAGCGTCGTTGCGATTAAATTCATGATAATTCGTATGTTGAGCCAATTGGTATGAGGCCAATTGAAGTGGTTAGATAAGACATAGAGGTGCAACTTTCTTGTTGAGGGTGTTGCCAAATTATGAAGAGAAGTGACGTTGCTATTCAATTTTTAGATGCAAAGTTTATTGTTGGCTACAGAGGAGAGTGCACCCGCGCCAGGAAAGGCACCATACCCGCGGTGTTTGGGCAGAGGTAACACCGCACCCGCGGTCCAAGAAGCAGCGCAAACGCGGTCGCTTGTTTTAGATTTTTGGCTGTACTCCAGTAGGCTTAGCGCACCCGCGGTGTATATTAGAGCGCACCCGCGGTGCGTGAACAATATAAGCGTGTTTTGAGAATTTAAGTGATATAATAGAAGTGTTGGCTCTTATTTCTCTCATTTCTCTCCTCTACTTCTCGATTCTTCAGCTCCAAGGAGTCTAGGGTTCTCAATTTCTTCCATTTGTGCTTTTGATTTAAGCTTATTGTTGGATTATTGAAGTGAGAACAAGGTTCTTTTGGGGTTCAAGGAGCTAGGATAAGCTTATGGTTTAGTTATTCTTTGGATTTTGGTGTTGGGGAGAAATCATGGGTTTGTGGATTGTGTTGGTTTTATGGGTTTTATGGTATGAGTTTGTGATTATTAAGTTATTGATGGTTCAATACAAGGTTTATTGTTGTAGGATTTTTACCAAGAGCTTAGATTCAAGCTTTCTTATTGGTTGTAAGTGGAATTCATTCCTTGTGCTCACATGATGTATATGTATGGTATTTCAATGGTTTTACTATGCTATTCCCTTCCATTTGATTCATGTTATGTATTGATACACTTTGTTGTATATTAGAGTCATTTTTATGTCTCAATTATGTAAAGGGAATACAAAATAATAGAGTATTCAAAGTGTTGGATTTAATGCCAAAGAGAGAGAGTTCAAATTGATTTATTGGATTGATAAAGAGATAGTCAGAGATTGCATGCAATTAGTTGATCAACGACCATAGGCTTATATCCCAACAGAGTAATCGATTTATATCGATGGGATATAGGTACAGAGACAGAGATACTATTGAAATATCAATCCACCATAGAAAAGATAAATACCATCGTTATGTTCATGTTCTACTATATTATTCATGTTTAAAGAGTTAGATGGTATTTAATGATTTCAAAGCCATGTTTTACAGAGTATGATATGTATACATTGTTATGTAAGAGTTCCACTTGCTGAGTTTTTATACTCATTCCAGTTATTTCATGTGATGCAGATAAGAGCGACGAGCCAGGACGTTGATTGGAGCCGGGTTCATATGCATACAAGAGATGGAAGGAAGAAGATGTTTTGCTAGCATTTTGACAAGATCAAAAATGATATTTTGTATTTTGATGCAACACTTGATTGATCATGTATCTACTTTTGATTGTAAATATTTTATGTCAAGAAAATTTTAAATCCTTCTTCCCTCTAAGTAAATTTTTTATTTTCCGCTGTGTTATTTTATAAAATCGGTCAGAGTGTTACATTTAGTAGTATCAGAGCAACGTTCTTCGGACCAATGCATATGACTTCGTCTAGTTTCAACAGTCCGGGTATGTCTTCTTTTACATCTATTTATTTTTATTGGTTGATATGTATTTTGTGAGCATAGTGTAGGATTTAATGCCTCCTAAGTGAAAATCTTCAGAGGGTGAGGATAGCTCCTCATCGAGAGTTGTCGACGAGTTCGGCAAATTACTGAAAGACCAAGCCAAGGTTCACAGTGAGCAGATTTAACAGTTGCTCCGTTTGCAAGGTTCAGGTCAAGGTAGAGGCCAAGGGAGAGGCCAAGTGGTTCAAGCAGTTGGGACTGATGGGATCTTTACTGCTTTTGAGACGATGGATCCGCCTGAATTTGTAGGAAGCACTGATCCATTGGTGGCTGTAGAGTGGATTAAAGCACTTGAGGCGATATTTGATAATCTCAAATATGAAGACAAAGACAGAGTTGGTTGTGCAGTATTCATGCTAGTCAAAGCTGCACGTATTTGGTGAAATGCTACCACGGTAGGTGTTGATTGTAATGCCCGAGATGTGAATTGGTAAGCAGAACTTATTAATGCATGATTTGATGTATTTATCGAAGGGCGAGGAAGCGACGTTGCGATTCAATTTTAGTTGCAAAATATATTGTTGGGGCAGCAGAGACAGTGCACCCGCTGTCGTTTATCATAAAATGTTAAAAGTTGACAGTAGCTTGACTACACACGCGGTATAAAAGCCACCGCACCTGCGGTAAATGTACAGAGACAAGACCGCACCCGCGGGGCAAGAGCCAACGCACCCGCGGCCGCCGCTTCTAAAATTTGAGTTTGGATCAATACGCCTAGCGCACCCGCGGTGCAATGTGTAGCGCACTCGCGGTGGGACGTGATGAATTAAGAATTAGACACTTGTCCTAGCCATGCATATATCATGTACTAATCTTCATTCTTCAGCTGGATATGGACGAGAGAAAACCAGAAAAGCTCCAGAATTTCTCAAGTTACATCCTAGCTTAGAAATTAGCTTGTACAAAATCTAACCACCCAAATTTCGATCCGATTTCGGTTCCGTACTCCTCTTGTTACCAGCTACAAAAGGATGTAAGTATTTTTACATTTCAACATGTTTTGAAGTTAAGATGTTGGGAGGAATTAGATATGATTACTATTAGATATTCTTGAGATTATAAGTAACGAATATTCGCAAACGGATCGAAAAACGGATAGGATATGCGATTATTGTGATTTTCCAGCATATATATGTATGAGATTATGCAGATTATGAGTTGTGGTTGATGGTTGTTAGAATTGTGACATGTTGATATCATATATACACTAATTGAGTTGACCGATATCGCGAGATTACACCGTTATGCCGTCGAAATGTGCCGAGATTGAATATTGATACATATTTGTATTGATTTAAGTTAGGGATTGATAGAATGCATCTTGAATTGTCATTTCAGATTGATATAGACAAGCTTCGACAGATATAGACTTCGATCTCGACAAAGATTGTACGACAAAAAGGTATAATTCATGTTGATTCGGGAAGATACAACTCGAATTAGATTTGATTTGAGTTTCCCAAAATCACATACTAGATTGTTTATATTTTGATATGTTTGTGCTTTGTTTATAGACTTATATTCAAGCATTTAAGATAGGAGAGTCATTGGTAGATTTGCCAAATTTCTAGATGTTCGGTGGTATCGATGCATAGGAACAGATGTACTCTTATTGTAGACATCCGATACAGACAAGACCGAAGTTTAGGAATAAGACGTACCGTCACCGCGATTGGGAGGGTAGGTGGCAGACTGTGACGTCTTATTCACACCGGGATCCCTAGAGTTAGATACGAGTCGAGTCCAAGATATGAATTGATTTAAATTACTTGTCTTATATTGTTTATGTTTCATAGACTATGGGACATGTGGTTATTGATTTTATTTAAGATAGTATGCTTCATGATTTATATTGTGTATATGCATGTATACATGTTTTATACTGGGATTTGTTCTCACCGGAGTTTCCGGCTGTTGTTGTGTCTGTATGTGTGCATAACAACAGGGGGGACAGGATCAGGGTCCAGAAGAACTTGACGAGATGAGAGATCGAGATAGCGTGGTGATTTCGGGCGTATAAGATTACTAGTGATTTTACATATGATCTGTAGTTTGTATTGAACACTTGTTGTATGAATGTACTGAAACAAGACATGTATTTTTGTTTGTTGAAATAAAATAGAGAAAGATCTTGTGCTTGATTTATATACACTTGATTTAATGTTAAAAGCAAAATTTTGATTTACATTTTCTAGCAAAGATCCAAGTAATCCCAAAAAGAATTGAGTTAGAGCCCGGGTCCCCACAACAGGTGGTATCAGAGCAATAGATCCTTTAGACTGAACTAGAAGAGAGTGAGCGGGGTAGGTTGAGTTTTCTTTCCTGCTTCTGTGTGCTAGCATGTGATTTATCTTTTGTTGATTTTACAATTGTTATATGTTAGTATGACAACATGTTACCTGATGATATAATTTAATTGGTAACCTATACCCTGTATTATTTGAGAATGAATCAGAACCAATTCTTGATCAGAGGTAAGCTGATCAGAAAAGGACTGAGATAGATTTTTCTCATATGATTGCTAACTCTTATGATAATCAGATATACCTCCTCGAAGAATTCCAGAACGAGGTATTACTTTGACTAATCAGATGGATGTGTCAGAAACTATGATGGAAACACAGTTGAAGAGGTTTCAGTCGTTTCAACCGCTGATTCTGAAGGGTACTGAAACGCCAGTTGATTGTGAGAAATGGCTAGATGACATAGAAATGCTATTTGAATTTCTTGATTTCACAGATGAATGTAGAGTTAAACTGATTGGGCACCAATTATACGAGATTGCTAGGAGTTGGTGGCTGGTAACCAAGGAAACTTTAGAACAGCGTGATACAATAATTACGTGGAAAATCTTTAAAACTGAATTCTATCACTGATTTTTCCCCGTATCATACAGACAGGATAAAGGTGCAGAGTTTGCAAATCTGAGACAGGGTCAGTTGACTATTGATGAGAATTTGGCTCAGTTCTTTACCTTGCTACGTTTTGCTCATCACGTGGCTAGGAATGAAGAAGCTGTAGTTGATCAGTTCATCAAGGGATTGAATCCAGAGATACATACATTGGTAAATGTGGAACGACCGAATAACTTTGCTGATGCACTGAATAGAGCTAAAAGAGCAGAAGCATTTCTGATGAGACAAAAGGAAGCTTCGTATGTTCTTCCAACACCGAGTTCACAGCAACTGCCTTCCAAAGTCGAGATTGGCAGCAGCAGTGGTGGAAATAAAGAACAGTTGCAAGATAGAAAGAAGCAGTTCAAGAAGCTTGGGAGCGGTTCATCTAGCTCCAGTGGTTCTAGCTCGAGTTATACCGGGGTCTATTGCAGAACTTGTGGGTGGAGACATCCCACAGAGCAATGCCAAGGAGTAAGTGGTAGTTGCCGTATCTGCTGACAGCCAGGACATTTTGCCAGAGTATGTCCGTAGAGAGGTTCACGAAGATTCCAGTCCCAACCAGGAGCAGAAAAGAACCAGAGTGGTTACGGGGACTGAGGGACAGACCCAGGATGTACTTGATGAGATAGTGACAGGTAACTGTTCTTTTGTAATTATTTTACGTATGTATTGAGAGATGCTTGTACATCCTGTATATGATTTCTGAATGAATTGCATGGATATATGCTTGAGTATTGAGTTATTATATGCTGTAGTATTGATCTCTTTTCTGTTTGGGAGCGGTTTTTTATCAGTAACATCTGTTAGATTTGGCATTCTACAGTATAACAGATATGAGATTGAGTTAGATGATATAGTACTTGGTGTTATTTGATGCTGAATGCATTATTGATATTGATATGTTAGACAAGTACAGAGCTATCGCAGATTATTTCCAGAAGATGGTAAGATTCGGACCTGATATGGCCGAAGGATGAACATTATACGGTAAGATTTCTGGATTTAGAATATCTTTGATATATATGATGTTCATGATTCGATGATTATCGAAAGGAACGGAGTGATTCCTTATATATATATTAGTTGATTTACTAAGATGGAGTGTATCATTGACTGATTTGCCAGTGACAGGGGAGTTGCTAAAATCGTCTCAGATGAACTTCCGGGTTTGCCTTAATCAGGAAGATTGATTTCAGTCTTGACTTGATATCAGGTATTGTTATTATCTTTAGAACTTTGTACCGAATGATATGGATTGAATTGAAAGATTTGAAAGATCAAATAGCAGATTCATTAACCGGGAGTTACATCTGATTGAATGTTTCTTGTTAGGGATGTATCAGCTATAGTAGTGAGTTGATAAACTCTGTGTTCAGAATATTTGATAATTATCCGATTTAGTTATCTATGGTATTCTGGTATATTCGAAGATTATGACTGCTTTTGTTGAATATCATAGTATTGTATTGAATATTCTGGGAACTGGAAAGTTGTATGCAGCATTTGTTGAAATGTGCATCTTGACTGAGACAGATTGTGTTCAGGGTTTGTTATATCTGAAGATGATATATTTATTGATTCTAGCACAGTTGAGACGTCGATCAGTTGGCCGAGCCTGATATCAGTATCAGAAACTTGTAGTTGCATGAGTTAGCAGGCTACTGTATCTGATTGTTATTTTGAATTGCGTGAGAATGATTATTTTCTGCAGCAGTATTTGATACCGATAATATACAGTTGAGATTCGATACCGTACAAGCTGAATCAGAGCTGATGTTGAGAGTTGAAACAGTTCAGAAAGTTGATCAGAATTGTCAGGACTTGATTATCAATAGTCAGAACAGGGTATCCATCAGAATATCAGGTAAGTGATACTGCGTTGTATGTGAATAACCGATGGGTTGTGCCAGATATTTCGGATTTGAAATAATTAACGTTGTCAGAAATACGCAAGAGTTTATTTAGTATTCGTCCTTATAGCAGAAAGATATATGATAATTTGAAAAGACAGCTTTGATAAAAGCAGATGTGATTAGATGTGGCAGAGTTCGTACTGAAGTGTCTGAATTGCCGATAGATAAAGACAGAAATAATGAACCCAGGAGATTGGTTATATAGCTTATCGATTCCTGAATGGGAAGGGGATTACATTTCCAGAGATATCGTGACAAAGTTACTGCAATACTTCCAGGATTGACTATTGATTGAGTTAGGAATGACAGGCTGACCTAGTCTGCGAGTGCTAGCTCGTACATGAAGATGTACAAATATGATTATATTACTGAGATTTCTGTCAGAAAAGTGATCAGAGTACACAGAGTGTCGAGAAATGATTATATAAGACCATGATTTTGGTTGACTTTGCACGGTTGGCGGGAAGTACAGCAAGAGTGGGTACGAGATTATATATGATTATTGCATGTCATTCACCACTGACGGACAGTCAAAGTGGATTATCCGGATTTTGGAGAATATGCTTAGAGTTATAATGCTTGATTTTAGCACTAGATGGAAGGAGTTGTTGTCATGTCATAAGTTTTCGTACAACAATAGCTATCAGAAGAAAATCGAGATGGCACCGTTTGAAGCGTTATATGGCAAGAAGTGCAGATCTCCTCTGTATTGGGATGATATATCTGAGGTACTTAAACTTGGGACTGATATGATTCGTGAAATGACTAAGAAGGTGAAGATAATTCAGAAGAGAATGAAGACGGCACAGGATAGACAAGCCAAGTATGCGAACATCAGACGTAGACCGTTAGTATTTGAATAGGGAGACAGAGTATTTTTGAAGATTTCTCCGTTCAGAGGCGTTGTCAGATTTGGCAAACGTGGGAAGTTATCTCCTAGATACATCGGTCCGTACGAAATTCTTGAGAAGATTGGCGATCGAGCATATCGACTTGCTCTTCCTCTTTCTTTATATGGGATACATGACGTTTTTCATGTATCGATGCTGCGTAGATACATGCCTAATGCTTCTCATGTCATATAGCCTTACGAGGCCGAGCTTGACGATACACTGAGTTATTTTGAGCAACCATTAGAGATTCTTGATCGAAAGGAAAAACAGCTCAGGACGAAGACTATTCCGCTTGTGAAAGTCTAGTGGAGTCGTCATGGCATTGAAGAAGCGACTTGGGAAACAGAATCAGAAATGTAATGCCCGAGATTTTAATTACTGTAATCTGAGATTAATCTGAGATGATTTCTGTGTTAATTAAGGTAAATATGGACGGTATGGATTAGCCCGGGAAAGCCGCAAAATATGTGCGAGGGAGGTGTCATTCGCGCACATGCGCGACTTAATGCACAAGCTATGCGCAATTTGGCCAGAAGACCCGGCACATATGCGCGGAGTAAGATCGCGCATGTGCGCGAGGTGATAGGTAGCACAAGTAAGAACTCCAGGGAGTTCGGCGCACATGCGCGGCAGAAGGCACGCATATGCGCGGGTGGTGGAATGCACGAGACAGTAGGCCTCGCGCATATGCGCGACGTATGTGCGCGCATATGCGCGAGCAGTCCAGCAGCTGATTTCCGGATAGAACTTCCGACGCATATGCGCGGGCCTTGGGCGCGCATATGCGCGCGGCATGCAAAACAAGAACAAGCCACTTGCCATAACCTGGCAACGTGTACGTATATATATATATATATATATATATAAGAAATAAGTTTGCATTTCCGAAGAAGGAAAAAGAAATAGGAGTCGAGAAAAGTTTCTGTAAATGCGTTGAAAATCCTTACGCCTTTTGTGAAAGATCCGCCCGTCAGAATTCCAATCCGAATACGGTACTGTGTTCCTATCTACACAAGCTACAATTGGACGTAAGTTTTGTTACGTTTTGACATGCTTTGAAATTATGGCATTGTAAGAATTGAATAGGATTCATATATAGTGTTCTTGCGACATCAGACATTGTACAATCGAAACCGGATCGAAGAACAGATACCTTATGAAATTTTTATGATTTTCGGATCGGTATTGGTTGAGATTGTATTGTGGTACCATATGTCGATTGGCATTGATCAGATTATGTTTTGATTTGAGGATTGATCAGAACAGATTTTGAACTGAGTTATATACTGATATTGTATCTATTCGATTGTCATTATCAGATTGGATATGGACAGAGTTGAATTCGGGACTTCGTCTTCGTCAGACCGAGAAGATAAAGGTATAAATTAATGTTGAGTTGGGATTGCACAACTCGAGTGAGGTTTGGACTTGAGTTTCCCTAAATCACATACTATTTGTTATTATTTGCATTGACTTGATTTGATATGCTTGTTCTATGGATTTATAGAGAGCATGTGTTAGACGAGTAATCTTGTGACAGAAGTGCCTGATAGTGGCGGGATCGCCACGGGCACATTGCACGATGTCACAAGATAGTATAGGAATCTTGGGACAGATGTGCCTGATAGTGGTGGGATCGCCACGGGCACATTGCACGATGTCACAAGATAGGATATTGGCGATAGGGCCACAGTCCATGACGGTTAGGTCAGGACACTGGATGTTTGGTTATATCGACGTGGATAGAACTGGAGTCTTTTCTATTACAGTTGGTCGATATCGGAATACCCACATCTAGAAACCGGGATCCCTAGATGAGGATTGAGTCTAATCTGAGTCGTGGAGTCACGAGTACGATTGACAGTTTATATTGATTTATGTTGGTTATGTTCCTGAGTATGTTACATGTTGATTTATGTTCCTGATGATGGTACATGTTTAGAATAGGATTTATTCTTGATATGGATTTATAATCTGATTTGGATACATGTTATGAATGTCGGTTATATGCGTTTATATTGATTATATTATTGCATGTATACATGATTTATATTGAGAGTGTAATTCTCACCGGAGTTATCCGGCTGTTGTCTTGTTTGTATGTGTGCATGGCAACATGTGGGATAGGATCAGGGTCATGAAGAGAACGAGGTTGGACTAGATAGCGTGGAGATCCGGGCTCCAAAGCAACTTAGAATTCAGCACTAATATATAGTTGAACCTAGTTGAGTTCTTGTAGATAATATAAGATTTGTATGGTTATGTTTAATATGTAATTTGAAGTAAATTACATTATGTTTCCGCTTTGTATTTAAAAAAAAATTTAAACCCTGTTTATAATAATTGATTGATTCATTCCTAAGAATGATTAAAATTGGAATTAGCGTCCGGGTCCCCACAAGAAATGAGACAGAGATATCCAGAACTATTTCATGACGTGAGTAATTATTTAGTTTTTGATTATATTGCTTCTTTTACTTGTTTTGATTGATTGCCTGCGAGTTCGAGGACGAACTCATATCTAAGAGGGGGAGAAATGTAATGCCCGAGATGTGAATTGGTAAGCAGAACTTATTAATGCATGATTTGATGTATTTATCGAAGGGCGAGGAAGCGACGTTGCGATTCGATTTTAGTTGCAAAATATATTGTTGGGGAAGCAGAGACAGAGCACCCGCGGTCTAAAAGACAGTGCACCCGCGGTCGTTTATCATAAAATGTTGAAAGTTGACAGTAGCTTGACTGCACCCGCGGTATAAAAGCCACCGCACCTGCGGTAAATGTACAGCGACAAGACCGCACCCACGGGGCAAGATCCAGCACACCCGCGGCCGCCGCTTCTGAAAATTGAGTTTAGATCAATACGCCTAGCGCACCCGTGGTGCAATGTGTAGTGCACCCGCGGTGGGACGTGCAGAATGAAGAATTACACACTTGTCCTAGCCATGCATATATCATGTACTAATCTTTATTCTTCAGCTGGATATGGACGAGAGAAAACCAGAAAAGCTCCAGAATTTCTCAAGTTACATCCTAGCTTAGAAATTAGCTTGTACAAGATCTAACCACCCAAATTTCGATCCGACTTTGGTTCCGAACTCCTCTTGTTACCAGCTACAAAAGGATGTAAGTATTTTTACATTTCAAAATGTTTTGAAGTTAAGATGTTGGGAGAAATCAGATATGATTACTATTAGATGTTCTTGAGATTATAAGTAACGTATATTCGCAACCGGATCGAAAAACGGATAGGATATGCGATTATTGTGATTTTCCAGCATATATATGTATGAGATTATGCAGATTCTGAGTTGTGGTTAATGGTTGTTGAGAATTGTGACGTGTTGATATCATATATACACTAATTGAGTTGATCGGTATCGTGAGATTACACCGTTATGCCGTCGAAATATGCCGAGATTGAATATTGATACATATGTATATTGATTTAAGTTAGGGATTGATAGAATGCATCTTGAATTGTCATTTCAGATTGATATAGACAAGCTTCGACAGATATAGACTTCGATCTCGACAAAGATTGTACGACAAAAAGGTATAATTCATGTTGATTCGGGAAGATACAACTCGAATTAGATTTGATTTGAGTTTCCAAAAATCACATACTAGATTATTTATATTTTGATATGTTTGTGCTTTGTTTATAGACTTATATTCAAGCATTTAAGATAGGAGAGTCATTGGCAGATTTTCCAAATTTCTAGATGTTCGGTGGTATCGATGCATAGGAGCAGATGTACTCTTATTGTAGACATCCGATACAGACAGGACCGAATTCTAGGAATAAGATGTACCGTCACCGCGATTGGGAGTGTAGGTGGCAGACTGTGACGTCTTATTCACTCCGGGATCCCTAGAGTTAGATACGAGTCGAGTCCAAGATATGAATTGATTTAAACTACTTGTCCTATATTGTTTATGTTTTATAGACTATGGGACATGTGGTTATTGATTTTATATATGATAGTATGCTTCATGATTTATATTGTGTATATGCATGTATACATGTTTTATACTAGGGTTTGTTCTCAATGGAGTTTCCGGTTGTTGTTGTGTCTGTATGTGTGCATAACAACAGGGGGACAGGATCAGGGTCCAGAAGAACTTGTCGAGATGAGAGATCGAGATAGCGTGGTGATTTCTGGCGTAGAAGATTACTAGTGATTTTACATATGATCTGTAGTTTGTATTGAACACTTGTATGAATGTACTGAAACAAGACTGTATTTATGTTTGTTGAAATAAAATAGAGAAAGATCTTGTGCTTGATTTATATACAATTGATTTAATGTTAAAAGCAAAATTTTGACCCACATTTTCTAGCAAAGATCCAAGTAATCCCAAAAAGAATTGAGTTAGAGCTCGGGTCCCCACATTGATGTTCCGGCATTGAAGTGGCAAGATTTCACGGATCTTTTCTACGACAAGTATTTCCCAGATGCACTTCGAGCTCGGAAGGTGACTGAGTTTTTAGAGCTTCGTCAGGGAGGTATGAATGCTGACAGGTATATTTAGAAGTTTGAGGAGGGCTGTCTGTTTGCCCCATATATTGCCTCCAATGAAAAAGACAAGGGTGCTCATTTCATTAGAGGACTTCGAGCAGAGATCAGGAGGGACATCAATATGTCTAAGGCAGTGACATTTAAAGAGATTGTGGCTAAGGAAAGATAGAGCCGAGTTCTAAAGCACCGACAGTTCCATTTGATCCTGAGAAGCCGTTGTGTCCCAAATGCAGTAGGCATCATAGGGGAGAGTGCAGATTATGTACTCACACTTGCTACCGATGCTGGCACTGCAGGCCATATCGCCAAGGATTTTCCAAGAGGCTCGATTAAAGAGAAGGTGCACGGTCGCATCTTCACCATGACGAAGGAAGGTATAAACAATGATTCTTCTGTGATCTCCAGCACTATTTTAATTTCAGGCAGAGTAGCTACGACATTGATTGATACAGGTGCTACTCATTCTTTTATGTCTGGACTATTTTTGAGATCTTTAGGTTTAGTTCCTTATGTTCTTCCCCTCCAGTTTAATGTTGTATTGCCTTCTGGGGATGTGTTATGCCCGACGTCTATTGTGTAGGCGTGTTCTGTTTAAATTGATGAGCGAGTGATTTATGCCGATTTGATTGTTATTCCGATGGTTTCGTTTGATATTATACTTGGCATGGATTGGCTATCAACCTATCGTGCAATGATTGATTGCGTTGCCAAGACAGTGAAATTTGCAGATAATGGAAATAAGGAAGGTATGCTCGCCAGTGCAGGTACGTCGCTGGTCCTTCCTGTAGTGCCCAAATTCAGTACACATATAACCCATGCATCTCTTTAATTATTAGATCATTTAATTAATTTTAAATGAGTTTTAGCCATGCATGATTTATGAAAATGCATTATTTTAAATTATTCATGTTTATGGTGATGCACGTTAAAATGTTTTTCGAGTTTAACGTTTCAGGCGATTATTCGAGGCGGGATTGAGGAAATGAGACCGTCGACGATTGGTGGCAATTTTAAATGTGGTATTTTATTTTAAGCTAAGTTCGGGGCGTTTTAAATAATTTATTGAGTTTTAGCATTTTTAAAGCTTAAAGCACTTATTTAGTAATTTTGAGAGTTTAAAACTTTTAAACTTGTTATTGTGTGGGTGTTATTTTAATTAGGGAGTTATTTAAACCAGTGTGTATTTTATTTCAAAGAAATTGTGAGTTAGTGCTTGATTAACTTTTAATTAGTTGTTAATTTATTTTTAAGCAATTTATTTCCCTAAATTCAATCCTAACTCACGCACACACACACATTATTTCACACACTACTTATCGGTTAAACACACACACTATCACAATTCACATTTTTATTATTTTAAAACAAGGAAAGACCTAGGGCTCTTGTTCCTAGAGCAGCCGCCCCCCCTCCACTAGATTTCTAGCAGGTTTCGTGTATTTTGTGGCAAGAAAATCGTTGCGCGATCGTCCCGGATCAACCTCGCATCTATCTCCGCTTCGGTGACGCCGTTTCGGTAACTTTTGTTATCATAAGGCACGTATAATCTCTCTTTTGCTGCATCGATCATGTCATAGTATGTGTTGCGTAGTTTTTATGCGTAAAATCCATGTATGAGGTGTAGAACCCGTAACTGAGACTACGTATAAGCCATGCATAATTCTAGTATTTTAAATGATTTTATTTCATGAGCATTTAAATAATTTTCCTTAAGTTAATTATTTAATGCAGCAGTTTGATTTTTATCATTTCAGTTATTTCAGTGAGGCCGGACTGGAGTTGGAGTTTAGAGATAAAATTTAAGATTCAGGAAACATTTCCAGAATTTATTTTAGCTAGCAAGTAAGTTCATTTAAGTTAATAAGGAGGTTTGAGGATTTAATTTAATTACTTGAGGTGAGTAGGAAATAAGTTCATTTAAGTTCCAATAATTAAGGGATTAATTCACTAAATTAATTAAAGGATTAGTGAGGCTTTTAAGGGTTATTAATTTACTAGATAATCAACATTTTCCCTCCATTTATTAGTGAATTTTCAGCCCCCTTAGTATCTAGACTATTCCTTGCCAACTCATCACCCTTTGACCCATTTTTTGTGGTGTTAACATGCTAATCTTTCTTTTTATTATTAGTCAACCTTCATTAATTAATTAATGAGCACCATCCTAGTCTAGATTAGCAAGGAATTTCGGTCACCCCATTCTAGATCCATCCAAGAAGCCATTTGATACCAACCAAATTCAAATTTCAAAATGAGGAGACTTGGTCATGCCTATCCACCTATATTGCTACATTTCCTCCTCACTATCTTAACAACCATTTCCTTTCTCCCCCACCACCGAAATTCAGTAGCTTTCAGACCATTCTCGTGAGTTTTAGTAGAGGGAAAAACCGAGAACACTTAGAGAAATAATCGAGTGAAGAACTAGCTAGCAAGAACGATCCACTCCTCCGCGCCGTATCGTCTCTTTCTTTCGTTTTTTCTTTCAAACGAAACCAGGCATGCATATGTTCTTCCTTGACTCTTCAATCAAGTTCTATTATCAATTATTTTCATTGCATGATCATTATTTTTATGACAATAAACCGAAACATCAAGAATATTTTTCAGAAAACCACCTGCAGACTTTCTCGGCTTTATGATGCAGTTCACGGTTTTCATTTGTTGTGCTATTTCAGGTGGATGGTTCGATTCCAGGCTCCCAAGGCAAAATCTAGACATGTAATAGGATGCATTAGGACCATGTTGGTCCATTCATTTAACCCCATGCACGCTAGAAAACACGAAAATGAGAGCAACTCCCAACTTGTGATCTTTTGAGTTTCGAAAATTTCTGTTTGCTGTCAATATGGAAATGGATCTGATCATGGCTGCCACAAGGCCCATAGCCATGGTTAGATCACTTCCCTAGCATGTCTAAGACGTGACTAAGTCTCCGTTTTGGTGGCTTGGTCCATGGTTAATCGGTTTTTAAATTAAAACTCAAGAACAGCCCCTGCACCCTTTCGCCCCTCTTCATTTTACAGCATGTGTGTGTTCGATTTTGTGGAATGTTGTGGATCTTGATTGGCCTATGGCCCTTAGCCACGGTTCATGGTCAATCAAATGGCCACTGGAATAACACGAGACAGCAAATGAATCAAAACAGCCCACGCGCAGGTTTGGCTCTCAGTGGGGAAGTTTCGGTTGTTCATGGTGTGGTTTGGATTGTGGCTGGTCTAGGTCCCTTATCCATGGTTCAAATCATTTTTTGGGATGTTTGTAAGAGTCTCTGGTCAGTGTTTCAAGCCCCAATGGCCGGTAGTCTCGAAAACGACACAAGGAAAGCAAGTGTGCAGCTGCTGTAATTTTGACAGCAAGTATGCTGCTGTTCTCAGGCGTCGTTTGAGTACATGGTTGGCTTTGAGCCCATGGACTTGGACTGGAAAGTGCCTCATTGAGTTAGGAAGGTCATGTTTTTGGCCGTTTGTCATTTGGATCATTTTTGAGGTCGTACGAGAATTTACGGTGCGATGTGCCAAATTGACTCTCGAAAGAGCGTTTCATGTTTTGGCCTTCATTCACCTAAGATTCGACATGCATCATTTGAGGAGCATTAATTCATCATTTTAAGCGTATTTTAATCATGACTATATGATGTTTCAGTGTTGGTTCGGGTGGGTTCGGAGTCATGATTAAATACGAAGTCATTAGGCGCATTTGTCTCAGTTTTTTGTTTTTAATTACATGGTTTGGTCAAGTAAAAACTATTGCATATTTTTCATGGCATATTTAGGTTGCAGCGAGCCTGGGAGCGATCCAATCCATTCAGTAAAAATGATTACAGGATATTTAATTCAGTTATTTAATTATATTACGTGCAAAAAAAAAAAATATTTTGAGATTTATGCGATATGGCTTATGGTCACTTTACTATCATGATTAAATCTGGTCGCCAGTTACCGGTTATGAGAGCATTACTAAGTCATGTCGCCAGTTACAGGCCCGTCGCCAGTTACCGGTCAGTTCAGTTGTTTAACCCAGGAGTGGTCTGATCAGATGTACATTACTAAGTCCTGTCGCCAGTTACAGGCCCGGCCGCCAGTTATCGGTCAGTTCAGTTCAGGGACCACATGCGTAGACCATAATCTCACCAGAAAATTATTACATGCAATTTCAGTACAGGGCTCCAAGGAGCAAACATTTTCACTATGATTTTCAGTTCAGTTATGCACGTATTATAATTAATCATGACACGAAATTTTTACGTTATGCCTCATGACATGATATTTTCACTTGCATGCAAACTTATTATTTATTTATTTACTTGCTATTTACGATATATGCATGTTGAGTCTATAGACTCACTAGACTTGATTGTTGTAGGTGCTGATGATGTCGGGACCGAGGGCGGGGACAAGTGAGCAGGCTCGAGTCGGCAGTAGTAGGACCCGAGGACCTCAGTTCAGCATTTATTATTATTTGATGGCTCAAACATTTTAATTATCGTTGGAAAAACCTTTTACTGTTATTTCGAAAATGTTAATTTCTTCCGATGTCACTTTGAACCCAAACTTTGTTTATCAGTTCAGTTATGAATGAGGCAATTTTAATTATTTAAAAGAAAAATTTAAAATTTTTTGCAAATTTCCAAGTACGGATTTTTAGGCCCCTACAGCTGGTATCAGGGCAATGGTTCTGTATAGGGTTGTACTACTACTGATCTCGAGAAGCTCACGAAGTCACGTCTTCGGTTTGTAAGTTTTACATTTGCGCATTTCATTTAAAGCATGAATTATTTTCAACAGCATGATTTCATGAGATATTTTTCGCCCAGATTTTTATTGCTCAGTATTTAAATTTAAATTAATGACGGAATTATGCATGTTAGTTACGTATGGGTTATGTATGGAACAGTATGCCCCCTAGACGCATTCTCGAGCGCAATAGAGATGAGGAGCCTCGCCATGAGGACAGGGAGGAGCGGAGGCAGGAGAGAGACCTACCACCTCCACCACCGCCTCCACCAAACATGAATGCCCAGATGCTGGCTGGGATGACTCAGTTCTTCGCACAGTTTTCGGGGAACAATGCTGTGGCGACCAGGCCGACAGGGCCCGAGGCGGTATATGAGAGATTCATGAAGATGCGTCCAAAAGAGTTTTCAGGGACGTCGGACCCCATGATTGCCGAGGGCTGGATCAAGTCCCTCGAGGTTATCTTTGATTTTATGGAGCTTGGAGATGCAGATCGAGTTCGTTGTGCCTCTTATCTGTTCGGAGGAGATGCCCGCTTATGGTGGGAAGGAGCTTCAGTAGCCCTTAACTTGGCTATGCTGTCTTGGACACGCTTCACGGAGGTATTCTACTCAAAATATTTTACAGAGGAGGTGCGCACCAGGTTGACCACTGAGTTCATGAGCCTGAGACAGGGAGATTCGACTGTTACAGAGTTCGTCCGTAAGTTCGAGAGGGGTTGTCATTTTGTACCCCTGAGAGCAAACGATGCCAGAGCTAAGTTAATGCATTTCTTGGTGGGTCTACGGCTGATCTTGCACCGTGGTGTTAGGGTGTCTGACCCTACTTCTTATGAGGTCGCTGTCTCCAAAGCCTTAGCCGCAGAGCAGGATCAGCGGGACATCTAGAGAGACCGTCAGGGCAAGCGCCCAATCAAGGTACCACACCGCCCTCTTCATCAGCAGCATCAGCATCAGAACAAGAGGCTGTATCACGGCCCGCCCAGAAACAGAGGAGGACCTCAGCAGCAGTAGCAGCAGCAGGGACGTGCCGTCCTGAGGACCTTTGAGCATCCGGCTTGCCCTAAATACTCACGCCGCCATGCCGGAGTATGTATGTTTGGCTCAGGGAAGTGTTACAAGTGTGGTAGCCCAGGCCACACGCTGCCGTATTGCCCTCAGAAGAACCTGCCTACCCAGGGCAGAGTGTTTGCTCTCCATGCGACGGAGACGAACCCCGATACTATGTTGATGACATGTACTTTGCAGCTTTAAGTTTACATTTGAGATTTAATGTTTTGGGAAACGGAATTTAGATTTTGAACTTAGATTTGCGATAGGATTGCATGCTCTACTCAGTATTTATTTCCGGGATTTAGTTGGAAGAACTGTGACCTTTGCATGTCTATAAGCTTAGCTCTTGTGATTATTGGGTTCCGCTTAGTGTTCCGAACTTTCAAGGGAGAATTTTCATAGCTGGCTCAGCTACCAAGGCTTTGATAGATTCAGGGGCCACTCACTCATTTATTTCGGAGGTCTTTGCCAATTTCCTCAAAGTCAAGACCATCGGGCTAGATATAGCCTATTCAGTAGTGTTGCCTTCAGGCGAGGAGATGGCAGCCACCAATGTGATACGAGACATAGATCTTGAGCTCCACGGCAATCTTGTCTATGCGGATCTTATCGTGTTGCCGATGCCAGAGTTTGACATCATCCTAGGGATGGACTGGCTATTGCGGAACAGAGTTTTGATTGACTTCCAGCGGAGATCTGTTTTAGTCCGACCGCCTGGAATGACGCAGTTCTTATTTGAGCCAGACAGGTACTTTCCTTTACCGCGCATTATTCCATATGTTCAGGCTAGGAAGCTCATGCATAGAGGGTGTCGGGCGTTTCTAGCGACATTTGTATCTGTCCCCGAGGCACCCAGTCAGTCAGCTTTAGATGTTCCGATTGTTAGAGACTTCATAGACGTTTTTCCGGAGGACGTCTCTGGTATGCCACCTGAGAGAGAGGTGGAGTTTTCTATCGAGCTTATGCCAGGTACAGTTCCGATTTCCAAAGCACCGTAGCGACTTGCACCGACAGAAATGGCAGAGCTTAAGAAGCAGATTCAGGAACTTCTTGACAAGGAGTTCATTCGCCCTAGTATCTCACCTTGGGGTGCGCCAGTCTTGTTTGTTAAGAAGACAGATGGCTCTATGAGACTTTGTATTGACTATCAGGAGTTGAACAGGGTTCCAGTGAAGAATAAATACCCACTTCCGAGGATTGAGGATCTGTTTGATCAGCTGCAGGGAGCTTCGATTTTCTCCAAGATAGATTTGCATTCCGGTTATCACCAGTTGAGGGTGAGAGATGCTGATTTCGAAGACAGCTTTCAGGACTCGTTATGGCCACTACGAGTTCCTTGTGATGCCGTTCGGTTTGACCAATGCGCCAACGATCTTCATGGATCTCATGAATCGCGTATTTCAGCCGTGCCTCGATCAGTTTGTGATAGTGTTCATAGACGACATTCTCGTCTACTCCAAGAATCGGGAGGATCACAGCAGGCATCTGACCATAGTGTTGCAGACATTGCAGAAGCACAAATTATTCGCAAAGTTCAGTAAATGAGAATTCTGGTTAGAGAATGTGGCGTTCTTAGGCCACATTGTTTCCAGCTGTGGCATTGAGGTAGACCCAGCGAGAGTTGCAGCAGTCAGAGATTGGGTTGTACCGCAGAATGCATCAGAGATCCGCAGTTTTCTTGGACTAGCAGGATATTATCGGAAGTTCATCAAGGGATTCTCCTCGATTGCAGTTCCACTCACAGCACTGACAAAGAAGAATGTGAAATTTGTTTGGAGCGAGAAGTGTCAGAAGAGCTTCGATACTTTGAAGCAAGCATCTTATCTCAGCACCAGTTTTGGCTGTGCCATCAGGGTCCGGTGAGTTTGTTCGGTATACCGATGCTTCGAAGCTCGGTCTTGGCGCCGTATTGATGCAGCATGGGAGGGTGATAGCTTATGCTTCTAGATAGTTGAAAATCCATGAGAAGAACTACCCTACCCATGATCTAGAGTTGGCCGCCGTAGTTTTTGCACTGAAGATTTGGAGGCACTATATGTATGGAGAGAAGTGCCAGAACTTTACCGACCACAAGAGCCTCAAGTATTTCTTTACGCAGAAGGAACTGAACATGAGTCAGAGGCGTTGGTTGGAGCTGGTGAAGGATTATGATTGTGACATTAGCTACCACCCGGGTAAAACTAATGTAGTTGCGGATGCACTGAGCAGGAAAGTTGCAGCGATGGCCCATTTGACAGTTTCGAGACCTCCTCAGTTTGAGATGCAGAGGTTTGATCTTGAGACATATCCTAAAGGTAGAGTTCCCCGTCTATCTACCTTGACCATTCAGTCTTCCCTTATGGACCGTATTCGTAGTGGTCAGTCATCAGATGAGCAATTGGAAAAGTGGAAGCAGAGGGATGAGGCCAAGGGCAGTGTCTTGTATTCAGTTAGTGACGGTATTGTGAGATACCGAGACAGGATGTGGGTTCCTAGCAGTGGTTGTATCCGAGCAGATATTCTATCAGAAGCCCATATGTCGCCGTACTCTATTCATCCAGGGAGGACGAAGATGTACCGAGATCTGCAGTCGTTGTATTGGTGGCCAGGGATGAAGAAAGACATCAGACAATTTGTATCCGAGTGCCTGACTTGTAAGTTAGTGAAGGCCGAGCATCAGAGACCAGCAGGTTTGCTCAAGCCTCTCCCTATTCACGAGTGGAAGTGGGAGAATGTTACCATGGACTTCGTGACCGGTTTGCCGAAGTCAGTCAGAGGATCAAATGCCATCTGGGTGATTGTTGATCATCTTACCAAATCAGCGCACTTCTTTCCTATTAAGACGACTTTCACTATGGTTCAGTATGCAGAGTTGTATATCCGGGAGATAGTCCGACTCCATGGTATTCCAGTTTCTATCGTATCTGACAGTGATCCAAGATTTACTTCCTCATTTTGGAAGAGTTTGCATTCGATTATGGGGACGAAGTTGCTGTTTAGCACAGCTTTCCATCCTCAGACAGATGGGAAGTCAGAGCGAGTCATTCAGATTTTAGAGGATCTTCTCCGCACTTGCGTCATTGATTTTTCTGGGAGTTGGGAGTCGAACTTGCCATTGGTAGAGTTCACCTATAACAACAGCTTTCAGTCGTCTATAGGTATGGCTCCTTATGAAGCATTGTATGGCCGCAAGTGTAGATCTCCTGTTCATTGGGATGAAGTAGGAGAGAGAGCAGAGTTGGGTCCAGAGATTATTCAGCAGACTGTCGACGTAGTAGCCCGGATCCGTGATAGAATGAGTACTGCTCAGAGTCGACAGAAGAGTTATGCAGATCAGAGGAGGAGAGACCTAGAATTTGACGTTGGCGACCATGTCTTTGTGAAGGTAGCACCTATGAAGGGTGTGATGCGATTTGGGAAGAACGGGAAGCTCAGTCCGAGATTCATTGGACCATTTGAGATCCTCGACAGAGTTGGGACGCTAGCTTATCGTGTGGCTCTTCCGCCGAATCTGGCCGGAGTACACAATGTCTTTCACGTCTCTATGCTGAGGAAGTATATGGCGAATCCTTCGCATTTCTTGAACCTCGAGCTACTGCAGCTTACTACGAACCTATCTTATGAGGAGAGACCAGTGCAGATCTTAGACAGGCAGGAGAAGAAGCTTCGGAACAAGCTGGTTAGACGAGTCAAAGTCAAATGGCTTAACCATTCTGAGGAGGAAGCTACATAGGAGTCTGAGCCGGAGATGAGAGATCATTACCCCGAGTTATTCGGTGAGTTTAAATTTCGAGGACGAAATTTCTTTTAAGGGGGGAAGGATTGTAGAACCCGTAACTTAGACTACGTATAAGCCATGCATAATTCTAGTATTTTAAATTAAAATGATTTTTATTTCATGAGTATTTAAATGCTTTTCTTAAGTTAATTATTTTATGCAGTATTTTGATATTTATCATTTCAGTTAATTCAGTGAGGCCGGACTTGAGTTGGAGTTTAGAGATAAAATTTAAGATTTAGAAAACATTTCCAGAATTTATTTTAGCTAGCAAGTAAGTTCATTTAAGTTAATAAAGAGGTTTGGGGATTTAATTTAATTACTTGAGGTGAGTAGGAAATAAGTTCATTTAAGTTCCAATAATTAAAGGATTAATTCACTAAATTAATTAAAGGATTAGTGAGGCTTTTAAGTGTTATTAATTTACTAGATAATCAACATTTCCCCTCCATTTATTAGTGAATTTTCGGCCCCCTTAGTATCTAGACTATTCCTTGCCAACTCATCACCCTTTGACTCATTCTTTGTGGTGTTAACATGCTAATCTATCTTTTTATTATTAGTCAACCTTCATTAATTAATTAATGAGCATCATCCTAGTCTAGATTAGCAAGGAATTTCGGTCACCCCATTCTAGATCCATCCAAGAAGCCATTTGATACCAACCAAATTCAAATTTCAAAATGAGGAGACTTGGTCATGCCTATCCACCTATATTGCTACCTTTCCTCCTCACTATCTTAACAACCATTTCCCCTCTCCCCCACCACCGAAATTCAGTAGCTTTCAGACCATTCTCATGAGTTTTAGTAGAGGGAAAAACCGAGAACACTTAGAGAAATAATCAAGTGAAGAACAAGCTAGCAAAACGCTCCACTCCTCCGCGCCGTATCGTCTCGTTCTTTCGTTTTTCTTTCAAACGAAACCAGGCATGCATATGTTCTTCCTTGAATCTTCAATCAAGTACTATTATCAATTATTTTCATTGCATGATCATTATTTTTATGACAATAAACCGAAACATCAAGAATATTTTTCAGAAAACCACCTGCAGACTTTCTCGGCTTTATGATGCAGTTCACGGTTTTCATTTGTTGTGCTGTTTCAGGTGGATGATTCGATTCCAGGCTCCCAAGGAAAAATCTAGACATGTAATAGGATGCATTAGGACCATGTTGGTCCATACATTTAACCCCATGCAAGCTGGAAAACACGAAAATGACAGCAACTCCCAACTTGTGATCTTCTGAGTTTCGAAAATTTCTGTTTGCTGTCAATATGGAAATGGATCTGATCATGGCTGCCACAAGGCCCATAGCCATGGTTAGATCACTTTCCTAGCATGTCTAAGACGTGACTAAGTCGCCCTTTTGGTGGCTTGGTCCATGGTTAATCGGTTTTTAAATTAAAACTCAAGAACAGCCCCTGCACCCTTTCGCCCCTCTTCATTTTACAGCATGTGTGTGTTCGATTTTGTTGAATGGTGTGGATCTTGGTTGGCCTATGGCCCTTAGCCATGGTTCATACCATGTCCCTAGATGTCTAGATCGTGCCATGGTCAAATAAATGGCCACTGGAACGACACGAGACAGCAAATGATTCACAACAGCCCACGCGCAGGTTTGGCTCTCGGTGGGGAAGTTTCGGTTGTTCATGGTGTGGTTTGGAATGTGGCTGGCCTAGGGCCCTTAGCCATGGTTCAAATCATTCTTTGGGATGTTGGTAAGAGTCTCTGGTCGGTGGTTCAAGCCCCAATGGCAGGTAGTCTCGAAAACGACACAAGGAAAGCAAGTGCGCAGCTGCTGTAATTTTGACAGCAAGTGTGCTGCTGTTCTCAGGCATCGTTTCAGTTCTTGGTTGGCTTTTAGCCCATGGCCTTGGACTGGAAAGTGCCTCATCAAGTTAGTAAGGTCATGTTTTTGGCCGTTTGTCATTCGGATCATTTTTGAGGTCGTACGAGAATTTACGGTGCGATGTGCAAAATTGACTCTCGAAAGAGCGTTTCATGTTTTGGCCTTCATTCACCTAAGATTCGACATGCATCATTTGAGGAGCATTAATTCATCATTTTAAGCATATTTTAATCATGACTATATGATGTTTCAGTGTTGGTTCGGGTGGGTTCGGAGTCATGATTAAATACGAAGTCATTAGGCGCATTTGTCTCAGTTTTTTGTTTTTAATTGCATGGTATGGTCAAGTAAAAACTATTGCATATTTTTCATGGCATATTTATGTTGCAGCGAGCCTGGGATCGATCCAATCCATTCAGCAAAAATGATTACAGGATATTTAATTCAGTTATTTAATTATATTACGTGCAAAAAAAAAATCAAATTTTGAGATTTATGCGATATTGGTTGTGGTCACTTTACTATCATGATTAAATCCTGGTCGCCAGTTACCGGTCTGGTCGTCAGTTACCGGTTATGAGAGCATTACTAAGTACTGTCGCCAGTTACAGGCCCGGTCGCCAGTTGCCGGTCAGTTCAGTTGTTTCACCCAGTACTGTGGCAGTGGTCTGATCAGATGTACATTACTAAGTTCTGTCGCCAGTTACCGGTCAGTTCAGTTCAGGGACCATATGCGTAGACCATAATCTCACCCTAAAATTATTACAGGCTATTTCAGTACAGGGCTCCAAGGAGCAAACATTTTCACTATGATTTTCAGTTCAGTTATGCACGTACTATATTTAATCATGACACGACATTTTTACGTTATGCCTCATGACATGATATTTTCACTTTCATGCAAACTTATTATTTATTTATTTACTTGCTATTTATGATATATGCATGTTGAGTCTTTAGACTCACTAGACTTGATTGTTGTAGGTGCTGATGATGTCGGGACCGAGGGCGGGGACCAGTGAGCAGGCTCGAGTCGGCAGTAGTAGGACCCGAGGACCTCAGTTCAGCATTTATTATTATTTGATGGCTCAAACATTTTAATTATCGTTGGAAAAACCTTTTACTGTTATTTCGAAAATGTTAATTTCTTCCGCTGCCACTTTGAACATCAAACTTTGTTTATCAGTTCAGTTATGAATGAGGCAATTTTAATTATTTAAAAGAAAAATTTTAAATTTTCCGCAAATTTCCAAGTACGGATTTTTAGGCCCCTACATGATGTCTAGTAGTTTGAGCGGTTAATTGTTTGGATCGATTTTGAAGGAATATTTTTAGATCTAAACCACGTTTTTATTGTTCTTATTAAAACTTCGAATTTTCGATCAAGATTTTGGAAAACTTTCAACGCGAAAAACGTTGAAATTTTCGATACCTTCGATATGATACAAGATTCAAAATTTTTGGATAAAAATTGAGTGAGTTATGGTGTTTTTTGTGGGACTGCTCAAACTGCGTTTTCAGAAAATTATGATTTTGATGCGTTCTTGAAGTTTATTTGTTGCAGGCTTCGTTGGGGATCGACGGACGATCAATGTTGCATCTAGGTATGACTATTACTATGTTGGGTTGGTATTTTGTATATCGTTTAGTGTCGATAGATACTCGAGCATCTTAGTAGTCGTAGTAATCGAGTTGGTGTCGATTACTACGTTTTTTGAATTGTATGTACCATAGGGTGAACATCGTTGCTTTGGATGTCATATGAAATTGGTTTGATGTTATAGCATGCTAGGATGGGTCTCGGGGTGTCGATTCATAGTCCGTGCAATCGAGTCTAGAAAGTTAAGCAAAACATGTACAAAAATTTTCGTAAGTTCGCGTTCACAATAGGTACACGGACCCATACACGGACCATGACTCGGGGTCTGTGCCTTTGTTTCTTTCACGGTGTCATCCTTGCGAGCCTACACCCCTAGACGGACCCTAGCACGGTGTCTGTGTCCTCATTTCTTCCCGAGTTTCACTTTTGCGCACCTACACGGACCCCCACTCGGACCTAAGCATGGGGTCCGTGCCTTCCCTTTTCTTCACAAGTCATTCCACCGCACCCACACGGACCCGGAGCCGGACCTGGGCACGGGGTCCATGTACTTGAGTTTTGGGGAATATTATGGTATGCTTTGAGGTTTGATGTCTTGGTTTATTGCAATGTTTAACAATGTCGAGTCACGGGAATTTTAGAACGTCCTAAGGAAATGTATGAACTCGTGGGTAAGCTTGATTGTTACGTTTAAGTTACACCCGTTAAGCTTATGAATTCACGTTAGTATGTTGCAGCAACGACCCCGGTCAAAGTTTAACGAATCCCTCGATGCCAAGTAAGTATGTTGACGTGCAAGAAAATATTTTAAGTTTTGAGGTATGCTAATTGTCTTGTGACTAAATTATGAGTGGGTTTGGAAGTCGGTGAACGTGGCTGAGGACCTCTCCACCCCGTTAAATTATGAACAGGTTAGATCGTGGTTGGAAAGCATTAAATTATGAATGGGGACCAACCAGCCCGTTAAATTATGAACGGGGATCTCATGTATGTTGTAGTGGATACGTCCCTGTCAGCCCAGTACTGTGGTTTGTCTGATCAGGCGTTTATTATGTATGGGTCACTTGCTTTGAAACATCCTCTACGCAAAAATGAAGTCATGTATGGTTAAGTATGATCAAGTATGTAATCATGTTTATGAAAGTTTTAAAGTTATGGCACGTCTATGTACGTATGCAAGTTCAAGTTCATTTCAAATCCAATCTTCAAGTATGTTTGTTCTATTTTAAAGTTGCATGTGGTTTTATTAAGTAGTACTCGCTATTTCCAATTTATACGTGTTGACTCTTTAGACTCACTAGACTTATTCGATGCAGGTGAGGATGTCTATGAGGAGACCGAAGGTGGCGACCAAGGGGCAGGCTTGGACTGAGCGGAAGGCTAGACCCGAGGACCGCCCATGTTATTTTAACATTTTTATGCAAGTTTATAATACTCTGATTTTTTTTTGTTTCGGTGAGAGATGTTTGGGACAAGTATTTTGTTAGCAAGTTTTATTGGTGTTGGATGATTTCAAAGATATTTTTATGAACGATGAGTTGACGACCGTATGGATGTTTATATTCAAGAAAATTTTTAATTTTTCCGCAAATTTTAAGTAGTAAAGAATACGGTTCGTTACAGTTGGTATAAGAGCGGCGTTCATGTAAAGGGTTATGCCTAATGCCAGTCGCAAGAAGCTCTCGAAGCCACACCTCAAGTCTGTAAGTTTTAATTTTTGCATTATGTATGTAGTAAGCATTGAATCATGAATTCAGCGTATTCATGTTTTGAGTTTAGATTTCGTGCATCCTATGTCATTGATATCATGTTCATGCATAGTGGGTTTACGTGTTGGGTAATTGATGGGACAGAATGCCTCCTAGACGCGTGGTTGACCGAGAAGCAAGGGAAGAGGATCGAGAGACCCGAAATGAGGAGAGAGCCAATCCTCCACCTCCACCGCCAGATATCCAAGCGCAGATGCTGGCAGGAATGACTCAGCTCTTCGCACAGTTTGCGAGGAATCAGGCTGCAGTTGGCGCAAGGGAGAGGCCTAGACAAGAAGCGATGTATGAGAGGTTCCAAAGGATGAATCCTAAGGAGTTTTTGGGATCTATTGACCCGATGGTAGCAGAGGGATGGATTAAGTCCATCGAAGTGATCTTTGACTACATGGAACTGCAGGATGCAGACAGAGTCCGTTGTGCCATATTCCTTTTAGCAGGCGATGTCAGACGTTGGTGAGACAGTGCGTCGGTGGCAGTTAATTTGCCGACGTTGTCCTGGAATGGATTCAAAGAAGTGTTCTTTGCCAAGTACTTCAATGAGAAAGTACGATCCCGGCTGACTAGGGAATTTATGACGCTGCGACAAGGAGATAGCAGTGTTACAGAGTTTGTTAGGAGGTTTGAGAGGGGATGTTACTTCGTGCCCCTCATTGCGAATGATGCCCAGGCAAAGCTGAAGCATTTTATGGATGGTTTGCGGCCGATCTTGCGCCGTGATGTGAGGGTAGCTGGCCCTAATACATACGCAGTTGCTGTTTCTAGGGCTTTGGCGGCAGAACAAGACCAGCAGGATATTGAGGCAGACACGCAGGGCAAGAGGTACTATCAGGCCCCACCGCAGCAGCAACAGCATCAGAGGCCTCAGTTCAAGAAACCTTACCAGGGGCAACCGGGAAAGAAACCCTATCAGGGACCGCCGAAAGGCATGGGTCCTATCCAGCAGCAGGGGGCGCCTCAGAAGCCCGGTAACTTCCCCGTGTGTCAGAAATGCAATCGCCAGCATCCTGGTCAGTGCTTATGGGGATCCGGGAAATGTTTTAAATGTGGGGCTACGGACCACATGTTGAAGGAGTGCCCACAATGGAAGCAACCAACGCAAGGGAGAGTTTTCACCATGCATGCTCAAGAGGCGAACCCAGACACTACCCTTTTGACTGGTAATTTATTTAATTCAGTATAGTATCGATTTCTTTGCCTTGCATGTTTAGTTTCAATTGGGAATACTAGTGTTTTAGTTGGAATTTTGAGTGTCTTTTGTTGCATGAGGTTTATGGTAGAATTTTTGGGATATAAGTTAGTTTGTTGTGCTAACGCATCTCAGGGAATATTTTTATTAAGAGATTAGCCACAACGGCACTGATAGATTCAGGAGCAACTCACTCCTTTATCTCGTAGACTTTTGCTAATCATCTGGACATCAATTCCAATGGCCTAGATATAAATTTTTAGGTGACACTCCCATCCGGGGAAGAGCTTTTAGCAACTAGCGTGATCAGGGATATCGATATGAAATTGCAGGGCCATCTAGTATATGATGATTTGATTCTACTGCCGATGCCAGAGTTCGACATTATTTTGGGAATGGACTGGCTGACAAAGAACAGGGTCCTGATTGACTTTCAGAAAAGATCAGTATTGGTTAGGCCGCTGGGCATGGAACAGTTTCTATTTGAGCCAGACAGATGGAGAAGCTTCCCTCGCATGATTTCGTGCATGCAAGCGAGGAGGCTGATTTCCAAGGGGTGTCAGGCCTTCTTGGCCAGTATTATTTCAGCGCCTGATGTGTCCACTCCATCTTTATCCGACGTGCCAGTAGTCAGTGAATTCCCAGACGTCTTCCTAGACGATGTTTCAGGTCTTCCAGCAGAGAGAGGTGGAGTTTACCATTGATCTCATGCCAGGCACAGTGCCAATCTTTAAGGCGCCGTAACGATTAGCTCCAGCTGAGATGTTAGAGCTCAAAAAACAGATTCAAAAGCTTCTCGACAAGGAGTTCATTCGCCCTAGTTTCTCACCGTGGGGCGCGCTAGTACTTTTTGTGAAGAAGAAGGATGGGAGTATGAGGCTGTGCATCGATTACCGAGAGTTGAACAAGGTAACGATCAAGAATAACTACCCACTCCCTAGAATCGAAGACTTGTTTGATCAGTTGCAGGGAGCTACAGTGTTCTCTAAGATAGATCTTCGATCAAGGTATCACCAGCTGAAGGTGAAGGATGCAGACGTTCACAAGACGGCCTTCAGGACCAGGTATGGGCATTACGAGTTCTTAGTAATGCCATTTGGATTGACGAATGCTCCAGAAATTTTCATGGACCTCATTAATCGAGTATTTCAGCCCTACCTTGATAAGTTCGTCATAGTGTTTATTGACGATATTCTCATATACTCGAAGAGCCATGAGGAGCATAGCCAGCATTTGAGGACAGTGTTGCAGGTTTTGTAGAGTCGCAAGTTATTTGCGAAGTTCAGTAAGTGCGAGTTTTGGTTGCAGAAATTAGCGTTTTTGGGGCATATAGTGTCTAGCAGTGGCATGGAAGTGGATCCAGCAAAAGTAGCAGCCGTTAAGGATTGGGTTGAACCGAAGAATGCATCAGAAATCCGCAGCTTTTTGGGTTTAGCCGGTTACTACCGTAAGTTCATTCGGGGATTTTCGTCCATAGCAGTGCCACTCACTTCACTAACCAAGAAGAATGCTAAATTCGTGTGCAGTGACGAATGTCAGAAGAGCTTTAATACTTTGAAGCAAGCTCTTATTTCGGCGCCAGTGCTAGCCATGCCAACAGGGCAAGGTGAATTTGTGCTTTATACCGATGCATCTAAACTCGGATTAGGCGCAGTGTTGATGCAACAAGGTCGGGTTATAGCTTATGCTTTCAGGCAGTTGAAGGTGCATGAGAAGAACTACCCGACGCACGATTTAGAATTAGCCGTAGTCGTCTTTGCATTGAAGATTTGGAAACACTACTTGTATGGCGAGAAGTGTCAGATTTTCACTGACCACAAGAGTCTGAAATACTTCTTCACGCAGAAGGAACTAAACATGAGACAGAGGCGATGGTTTGAACTGGTGAAGGACTATGATTGTGAGATTAGCTACCATCTGAGAAAAGCTAATGTTGTAGCAGATGCCTTGAGCAGGAAAGTTGCAGTCATAGCTCAGTTATCAGTGCAGAGACCTCTTCAGTTTGAGATTCAGAGGTTTGGTTTGGAAGTATACCGTAAGGGCAGAACACCAAGGCTGTCTAATCTGATAGTCCAGTCTTCTCTGCTAGACCGTATCCGGACAGGTCAGTCTTCAGATGAGCAATTACTGAAATGGGGACTGAAAGACGAAGCCAAAGGCAGTGTTCTTTACTCAGTGTCAGATGGTATCGTGAGATACAGGGGCAGAATGTGGGTGCCTAGTGTTGATTCGATCAGACAAGATATTCTGACAGAAGCACATGCATGCCCGTATTCTATTCATCCAGGAACTACTACGTTATACAAGGACCTGCAGATCCTATATTGGTGGCCAGGGATGAAGAGAAACATCCTCAGATTCGTATTAGAATGTCTTACTTGTCAGCAAGTGAAAGCTGAACACCAGAGGCCAGCAGGGATGCTTAAGCCGCTCCCTATTCCAGAGTGGAAATGGGAGAATATCACTATGGACTTCGTCGTTGGATTGCCTAGATCAGTCAGAGGCTTTAATTCCATTTGTGTTATTGTGGATCGACTCACGAAGTCAGTGCACTTTTTGCCAGTAAAGACGACTTTCTCCATGACGCAGTATGCGGAGCTTTATATCAGGGAGATAGTCCGTTTTTATGGGTTCCCAGTTTCGATTGTGTCCGACAGGGACCCGAGGTTTACGTCGTCCTTCTGGAAGAGCTTACATGAAGCCATGGGGAAAAGTTGCTGTTTAGTACAGCTTTTCACCCGCAGACAGATGGCCAGTCTGAGCGAGTGATTCAGATTCTGGAGGATTTGCTGAGAGCCCGTATGATTGATTTTCAGGGGACTTGGGAGTCTAAGATACCAATAGTGGAGTTTACCTACAACAACAACTTCCAATCATCTATAGGTATGGCTCCCTATGAGGCGTTGTATCGACGGAAGTGCAGATCACCAGTTCATTGGGATGAAGTTGGTGAGAGAGCAGATCTTGGTCCAGAGATAGTTCAGCAAACTACAGATGTGGTGGTCAAGATTCGTGACAGGATGAAGACCGCCCAAAGCCGTCAGAAGAGCTATGCCGATAAGAGGAGAAGAGATTTCGAGTTTGCCGTAGTAGATCATGTATTCGTCAAGATAGCACCTATGAAGGGTGTAATGAGATTTGGGAGGAGAGGCTAGTTGAGTCCGAGATTTATTGGGCCGTTCGAGATTCTGGACAGAGTTGGGACAGTAGCTTACCGTGTAGCCCTTCCGCCGAATATGGCCGGGGTACACAATGTGTTCCACGTTTCTATGTTGTGGAAGTATCTAGCTAATCCTTCGCATGTTCTGAGCTACGAGCCGTTGCAGCTTGCTCCAGATCTGTCATATGAGGAGCGACCGACTCAAATCCTAGACAGACAGGAGCGCAGACTCCAGAACAAAGTGACTAAGTTGGTCAAAGTCCGGTGGCTAAATCAATCAGTGGAGGAAGCCACTTGGGAATCAGAAGCAGATATGAGACTTCGCTACCCGGTGTTGTTTGGTAAGATTTAATTTCGAGGACGAAATTTATATAAGTGGGGGAGGAACTGTAGTGCCCAAATTCAGTACACGTATAACCCATGCATCTGTTTAATTATTAGATCATTTCATTAATTTTAAATGAGTTTTAGCCATGCATGATTTATGAAAATGCATTATTTTAAATTATTCATGTTTATGGTGATGCACGTTAAAATATTTTTCGAGTTTCACGTTTCAGGCGGTTATTCGAGGCGGGATTGAGGAAAAGAGACCGGTGACGATTGGTGGCAATTTTAAATGTGGTATTTTATTTTAAGCTAAGATCGGGGCGTTTTAAATAATTTATTGAGTTTTAGCATTTTTAAAGCTTAAAGCACTTATTTAGTAATTTTGAGAGTTTAAAACTTTTAAACTTGTTATTGTGTGGGTGTTATTTTAATTAAGGAGTTATTTAAACCAGTGTGTATTTTATTTCCAAGAAATTGTGAGTTAGTGCTTGATTAACTTTTAATTAGTTGTTAATTTATTTTTAAGCAATTTATTTCCCTAAATTCACCCCAAACTCACGCACACACACACATTATTTCACACACTACTTATCGGCTAAACACACACACTATCACAATTCACATTTTTATTATTTTAAAACAAGGAAAGACCTAGGGCTCTTGTTCCTAGAGCAGCCGCCCCCCCCCCCTCCACTAGATTTCCAGCAGGTTTCATGTATTTTGTGGCAAGAAAATCGTTGCGCGATCGTCCCGGATCAACCTCGTTTCTATCTCCGCTTCGGTGACGCCGTTTCGGTAACGTTTGTTATCATAAGGCATGTATAATCTCTCTTTTGTTGCGTCGATCATGTCATAGTATGTGTTGCGTTGTTTTTATGCGTAAAATCCATGTATGATGTGTAGTAGTTTGAGCGGTTAATTGGTTGGATCGATTTTGAAGGAAAATTTTTAGATCTAAACCACGTTTTTACTGTTCTTATTAAAACTGCAAATTTTCTGTTATTTTGGGAAAACTTACAACGCGGAAAACGTAGAACTTTTGGATACCTTCGATATGATATAAGATTCAAAATTTTTGGATAAAAATTGAGTGAGTTATAGCGTTTTTCGTGGGACTGCTCAAACTGCGTTTTCAGAAAATTATGATATTGATGCGTTCTTGAAGTTTATTTGTTGCAGGCTTCGTTGGGGATCGACGGGCGATCGTTGTTGCGTCTAGGTATGATTATTATGATGTTGGGTTGGTATTTTGTATGTCGTTTAGTGTCGATAGGTACTCGAGCACCTTAGTAGTCGTAGGAATCGAGTTGATGTCGATTACCACGTTTTTTGAATTGTATGTATCATAGGGTGAACATCGTTGCTTTGGATGTCGTACGAAATTGGTTTGATGTTATAGCATGCTAGGATGGGACTCGAGGTGTCGATTCATAATCCGTGCAATCGAGTCTAGAAAGTTAAGCAAAACAAGTACAAAAATTTTCGTAAGTTCGCGTTCACAGTAGGTACACAGACCTATACACGGACAATGACATGGGGTCCGTGCCTTTGTTTCTTTCACGGTGTAATCGTTGCGAGCCTACACGGACCCCTAGACAGACCCTAGCACGGGGCCCGTGTCCTCACTTCTTCCCGAGTTTCACTTTTGCTCACCTACACGGACCCCCACTCGGACCTAAGCACGGGGTCCGTGCCTTTCCTTTTCTTCACGATTCATTCCACCGCACCCACACGGACCCGGAGCCGGACCTGGGCACGGGGTCCATGTACTTGAGTTTTGGGGAATATTATGGTATGCTTTGAGGTTTGATGTCTTGGTTTAGTGCAATGTTTAACAATGTCGAGTCACGGGAATTTTAGAACGTCCTAAGGAAATGTATGAACTCGTGTGTAAGCTTGACTGTTACGTTTAAGTTACACCCGTTAAGCTTATGAATTCACGTTAGTATGTTGCAGCAACGACCCCGGTCGAAGACCAAATAATCCCTCGACGCCAAGTAAGTATGTTGACGTGCAAGAAAATATTTTAAGTTTTGAGGTATGCTAATTGTCTTGTAACCAAATTATGAATTGGTTTGGAAGTCGGTGAACGTGGCCGAGGACCTCTCCACCCCGTTAAATTATGAACGGGTTATATCGTGGTTGGAAAGCGTTAAATTATGAACGGGGACCAACCAGCCCGTTAAATTATGAACGAGGATCTCATGTATGTGGCAGTGGATACGTCCCTGTCAGCCCAGTACTGTGGTTTGTCTATCAGGCGTTTATTATGTATGGGTCACTTGATTTGAAACATCCTCTATGCAAAAATTAAGTCATGTATGGTTAAGTATGATCAAGTATGTAAGCATGTTTATGAAAGCTTTCAAGTTATGGCACGTCTATGTACGTATGCAATTTCAAGTTCATTTCAAATCCAATCTTCAAGTATGTATGTTCTATTTTAAAGTTGCATGTGGTTTTATTATGTAGTACTCGCTATTTCCAGTTTATACGTGTTGAGTCTTTAGACTCACTAGAATTGATCGATGCAGGTGAGGATGTCTATGAGGAGACCGGAGGTGGCGACCAAGGGGCAGGCTTGGACTGAGCGGAAGGCTAGACCCGAGGACCGCCCATGTTATTTTAACATTTTTATGCAAGTTTAAAATACTCTGATATTTTTTTAAGTTTCGGTGAGAGATGTTTGGGATAAGTATTTTGTTAGCAAGTTTTATTGGTGTTGGATGATTTCAAAGATATTTTTATGAACGATGAGTTGACGACCGTATGGATGTTTATATTCAAGAGAATTTTTAATTTTTCCGCAAATTTTAAGTAGTAAAGAATACGGTTCGTTATACTTCTTTTTATTTCATGTCTTGAGGCTAAGAAGTTGTTGTTTAGAGGTTGTGATGGGTTTTTGGCTTCGATTGTTGATATGGATAGAATTGTGAAGTTGAATATTGATGATATTGATGTTGTGAGAGAGTTCCCTGATGTATTTGAGAATGATGTGCCGGGTTTACCGTCGGACAGAGATGTAGAGTTTGTGATCGATTTAGTCCCGGGGACGGTTCCTATTTCTAAGGCTCCGTATAGAATGGCCCCGATAGAGATGAAAGAGTTGAAGACGCAGTTGCAGGATCTATTGGATAAAGGTTTTATCCGGCCGAGTTCTTCGCCTTGGGGAGCTCCGGTTCTTTTCGTCAAAAAGAAAGACGGGTCTTTGCGGCTGTGCATTGACTACTGAGAAATCAACAAAGTGACGATTAAAAATAGATATCCATTGCAACGACTAGACGACTTTTTGATCAGCTGTAGGGAGCTACAGTGTTTTCGAAGATTGATCTGCGATCTGGCTATTATCAGTTGAAAGTTAGGGAGTCTGATATCCCTAAGACGGCGTTGCGGACCAGGTATAGTCATTACGAATTTCTTGTGATGTCGTTCGGTCTGACCAATGCTCCTTCAGTCTTCATGGATCTTATGAACCGGGTGTTCAAGCCGTATTTGGATAGTTTTGTCATTGTTTTCATAGATGATATATTGATTTATTCCACGACCAGAGAGCTTTACGCAGAGCACCTCAGAGTTGTTCTTCAATTGTTGAGAGAGAAGAGGTTGTATGCTAAGTTGAAGAAATGTGAGTTCTGGTTGGAGCATATTTCTTTCTTAGGCCATGTTGTCTCGAAGGATAGTATAGCTGTTGATCCAATAAAAATAGAGGCGATACAGAAGTTGCCTATCCCTACCACTGTATCAGTGGTACGCAGTGTTCTTGGTTTGGCGGGTTATTATCGTCGTTTTATTTCAGATTTTTCCAAGATTGCCCTGCCGTTAACCAATCTGACGAGGAAGACTGTGAAGTTTGAATGGTCTAATGAATGCCAAAGTGGATTTCAAGATTTGAAAGATAGGTTGACGACAGCTCCGGTACTTGCATTGCCTAGTGGTACCGAAGAATTTGTTGTTTATACCGATGCGTCGAAGAAGGGCCTCAGTGCAGTGCTGATGCAACGTGGAAATGTTATAGCCTATGCTTCTTGTCAGTTGAAGGACTACGAGAAAAATTATCCTACGCATGAAATTTTCACGGACCACAAGAGTTTAAGGTACTTCTTTTCTCAAAAAGAACTCAATATGCGACAGAGACGGTGGTTAGAGCTTGTCAAAGATTATGATGTGACGATTAGTTACCACTCTGGGAATGCGAATGTTGTAGCGGATGCATTGAGCTGTAAGTCGAGTTCATCTTTGAGTTCTATGATCCAGAAACCGTTGTTGTTAGATTTGCAATGAGAAGAGATAACTTTGGTAATACCGGGAACCATTGCTCGCTTGTCAGCGTTGGTCATTCAGGCTACATTGACGGACAGAATCCGTAGAGAGCAGGCCAATGATGTACAGTTGACATAGATGGGAGCCAGAGCAGAAGAGATAGGTAATTCAGAGTTTGGGATGAATAAAGATGGTTTGGTGACATTCAAAGGCCGTATATGCATTCCTACTGGTGATGATATTCGGCGAGATGTCTTGACAGAGGCTCATACCGCGCCATACTCGATATATCGAGGTAGTACCAAGATGTATCACGATCTTCGTAGACTTTATTGGTGGCCATGTATGAAGAAGGATATTGCCATGTTTATTTCTCAGTGTTTAACTTGTCAGCAGGTGAAAATCGAACACAAGAAACCTGCTGGGACATTGCATTCATTGCCGATTCCTCAATGGAAATGGGAGCACATTACAATGGACTTCGTGATTTGTCTTCCCAAAACGCAAAAAGGTTATAACTCTATTTTGGTTATCGTTGATCGGTTGACCAAGTCAGCGCATTTTCTCTCTGTCAAGACAACGTATTCCATGAACCAGTATGCCGAAGAGTACATAGCAAAGATTGTTAGACTTCATGGTGTTCCTGTGTCGATCGTGTCTGATCGTGACCCTAGATTTACTTCAGAGTTTTGGAAGAGTTTACACAGAGCCTTGGGTACACAGTTAGCATTCAGTACAGCATATCATCCCCAGAGCGACGGTCAATCAGAGAGAGTTATTCAGATTTTAGAGGATATGCTCAGAGCTTGTACTATCGACTACCCTGGTAGTTGGGATTCCAAATTGCCTCTTGTTTAGTTCACGTACAATAACAGCTACCAAGCGACGATTGACATGGCACCGTATGAAGCACTTTATGGCAGAAAATGTAGATCTCCCTTATATTGGGACGAGATTGGTGAGAGGAAGATGTTGGGTCTAGAGTTGGTCAAACAGACAGCTGATGTTGTTGCTGTTATTCGAGAGAGGATGAAGACAGCACAGTCGAGACAGAAGAGTTATGCTGATGTGAGACGTAGGTAGTTGCAGTTTGAGGTTGGTGATCACGTGTTCTTGAAGATTGCACCTCTTAAGGGTGTGATGCAGTTTGGTAAAAAGGGAAAGTTGAGTCCGAGATTTATAGGCCCATTTGAGATATTGGACAGAGTCGGTGATCGAGCTTACAGGTTAGCCTTACCACCAGATCTTGATAGAGTTCATAATGTTTTCATGTCTCCATGCTCAGGAAGTATATTGCGAATTCTTCCCATGTTCTTAGTCACGAGCCTTTGGATTTGACGCCGAATTTAACGTACCAAGAGATTCCAGTTCAAATTCTGGATCGCAAAGTTAAAGTATTGAGAAACAAAGAGATCGGCATTGTTAAAGTCCTTTGGAGAAATCAATTGGTTGAAGAAGCCATGTGGGAACCAGAGGATGAGATGAAAGAAAAGTATCCCGAGTTTTTTGCGCAGTGACGTCAATTTCGGGGACGAAATTCCTTTAAGGAGAGGAGATTGTAATAGCCAAGCTTGGTGAACGATACGGTTTAAGATTCCATATGTTTATGGACTACTTGTTTAAGTTTAAGTATAGTTTTGATGTTAAGAGTTGTGATCTATGATTTATGGTGTTGTGGCTATAGATGATGTGTGGTGATATTGTAGCATCGTTGCTGTAGAACCCGTAAATCAGTAGACGTATAAGCCATGCATAATTCTAGATTTTTAAATTTAATTGACTTCATTGCATGATTATTTTAAATGCATTTATTTGAAGTTAATTATTCATTATTTCAGTTCAGTAGTTTGATTTTTTAGCATTTCAGTTATTTCAGTGAGGCCTGACTGGAGTTGGAGTTTTGAGATAGAATTTAAGATTTGAGAAATATTTCCAGAAGTTAATTTAGCTAGCAAGTAAGTTCATTTAAGTTAGAAAGGGAGGTTTGAGGATTTAATTTAATTATTTGAGATGATTAAGAAATGAACTCATTTAAGTTATTAAATTAAGGGGTTAGCTCACTAAAATTTTTTAAAGGATTAGTAAGGCTTTCAAGGATTATTAGTTGACTAGATAACCAACATTTCCCCTTTATTTTATTATGCATTTTTCGGCCACCCTTAGTTGCTAGAAGATTCATTTTCCAACTCATCAACTTCGACCAATTCTTTGCATGTAATTAGTAGGATAATTCTAGGATTTTTGGGAGCACAATTTAATTAATTAATGGACATATCCTAGACTAGAAAACAAGCTAATATTCGGCCACCTCATCCCCAAGTAGACTTGATATCAAACAACAATTCAAATTTCAAAGGAGAGTGGACTTAGTCTTGATTCATTCCTTATATCTTGCACCCTTTCTCCTCACCTTCCTAACCATTTTTCCCCTCTCTTTTCTTTCGAAATCTGAGTGAAATTTTAATGCTGAGAACCGTGGGAATCCAGTAGGAAAATAAGGGAGAGAAATCGAGAGCAAGAAAGGTAGACAAGAAGCGCTCCACCTCCTCCGTGCCGCGTCGTCGTCGTTTCGTTCGTTTTCTTTCGAAACGAAACCAGGCATCTCTAGATTTCTTTCAAACCTCAATCAAGTCATATTATCATTTATTTTTCAGTACATGATCATGTTTATTCAAGCAAAAACCTAGATACATGTCAAAACATTTTGGAACAACACATGCAGAATTTTCGTTTTTCCTTGGCAGCTTCACGTTTTCTTTTAGTTTTGGTGGTTTCAGGTTGTGGTTCGACTCCAGGCTCCCAAGGCGACTCCTAGACACGTAAAAGGATGCATTAGGACCATTTTGGTCCATTACAAACCAGCCCCATGCTTGCTGGAAATTCAGAATGACAGCAAGTTCCCATAGGCGAAGATTTGTGTTCGAAAAATTCAGTTTCTTGTCATGGAGGAAGGATCTGATCTTGGCTGCCCCAAGGGCCTATAGCCATGGTTGGATCACTTCCCTAGCAAGCCTAAGACGTGACTAAGTTTCCCTTTTGGTGGCTTGGTCCATGGTTCATTGGTTTTTAATAAAAACATCACAACAGCCCCTTTACCCCTTCGGCTACTTCGGTTGGACAGCTTTTGGTTTCGGTTTGTGTTTGCTTGGTGTGGATCTTGGTTGGCCTATGGCCCTTAGCCACGGTTCATATCATGCTCCTAGATGTCTAGATCGTGCCATGGTCAATCAAATGGCCACTGGAACGATGCAAGACATCGATCATAGCATAAACACTAGACACGCATTCAAGATGCTCTAGGTTGGACCCTTCGGTTGAGTTGTGGTGTGATGCGGATTGTGGCTGGCCTAGGGCCCTTAGCCATGGTTCAAATCATTCCTTGGGATGTTGGTAAGAGTCTCTGGTCGGTGGTTCACGCCCCTAATGGCCGATAGTCTCGAAACCAACGCAAGTCTTGTAGTTGCGCAGCTGCTGGAAATTATAGCAAGTTGCTGTGTCGTTTAGAAGGCTCGTTTGAGTTCTTGGTTGGCTTTTAAGCCCATGGCCTTGGACTGGACAGTGCCTCATTGAGTTGGGAAGGTCATGTTTTCGACCGTTTGTGATTCGGATCATTTTTGAGGTCGTACGAGAATTTACGGTGCAATGTGCCAAATTGACTCTCGAAAGAGCGTTTCGTGTTTTGGCCTCCATTCCACCTAGATTTCGACCCTATCATTTTAGGAGCATTATTTTATGATTTTTCAGCGTATTTTAATCATGACTATACGTCGGTTTGGTGTCGGTTCAGGTTGGCTCGGAGTCATGATTAAATGCGAAGTCATTAGGCGTCATAGTCGCATCTTTTGAATGTAAATTGCATAGTTGGTCAAGTTTAAGCTATTGCATATCTTTCATGGCACAGTTAGGTTGCAGCGAGCCTGGGGACGATCCAATCCAATCCAGTTGGTAAAATTACAGAAATTTTCATTACGCCAGTTAATTATTTTACGTGCATTAAATAGAAAATGATTATTTTTGAGATTTATGCGATATGGCTTGTGGTTCATTCACTATGTGGGAGTGTTATTTCATACGGTCGCCAGTGACCGGCCAGCTCAGTTCAGTTTCAGCCTCCCCGGTAGCCAGTTACCGATCAGTTCAGCTTAGTGCAGTGGCCACAGGCGTAAAACATAATCTCAACAGAAAATTTTACCAGTTATTTCAGTACAGGCTCCAAGGAGCAAATATTTTTACTGTGATTATCAGTTCAGTTATGCACGTATTATAATTGCTCAGTACAGATTATTTTCAGTATGGCTCAGGACATGATATTTTATCCCATGCATATTTTAATTCCGATTTTTACTCGTTAGATGCGATATATGCATGCTGAGTCTTTAGGCTCACTAGACTTGATTGTTGTAGGTACTGATGAGGCCAGGGCCGAGGGCGGGGACTAGTGAGCCAGCTTGGGTCGGCAGTAGTGGCACCCGAGGACCTCAGTGCAGCAGTTGTTATTTTATTCCGCAAACAATTTTTATCAGTCGTTGGATAATTTTTAAGTTGTTATTGTTGGCAAAACTTTATTTTCTTCCGCGGCTATTATTTTAAACATTGAACTTGATTCCCCAGTGATTTTATGAATGAGGCCATTTAAGTTCTTTTAAAAAGAAAATTTTTAATTTTCCGCAAATTTCAAGAAAGGAGTACAAAGATCTGCAGCTATTGTATTGGTGGCCAGGAATGAAGAAGGACATCAGGCGTTTTGTATCCGAGTGCCTGACTTGCCAGTTAGTGAAGGCCGAGCATCAGAGACCAGCAGGTTTGCTCAAGCCTCTTCCTATTCCCGAGTGGAAGTGGGAGAACATTACCATGGACTTTGTGACCGGATTGCCGAGTTCAGCCAGAGGATCGAATGCTATCTGGGTGATTGTAGATCGTCTTACCAAATCAGCGCACTTCTTGCCTATTAAGACGACTTTCACCATGGTTCAGTATGCAGAGCTGTATATCCGAGAGATAGTCCGACTCCATGGTATTCCAGTTTCTATCGTATCCGACAGAGATCCCAGATTCACTTCCTCGTTTTGGAAGAGTTTGCATTCGACTATGGGTACGAAGTTGCTGTTTAGCACAGCTTTCCATCCGCAGACAGATGGACAGTCGGAGCGAGTTATTCAGATCTTAGAGGATCTTCTCCGTGCTTGCGTCATTGATTTCTCTGGGAGTTGGGAGTCGAACTTACCATTGGTAGAGTTCACCTATAACAACAGTTTCCAATCGTCTATAGGTATGGCTCCGTATGAGGCGCTGTATGGCCGCAAGTGTAGATCTCCTGTTCATTGGGATGAAGTAGGAGAGAGAGCAGAGTTGGGTCCAGAGATTGTTCAGCAGGCAGCAGATGTAGTAGTCAAGATTCGTGATAGAATGAGGACTGCTCAGAGCCGACATAAGAGTTATGCCGATCAGCGGAGGAGAGAGTTAGAGTTTGCAGTGGGCGATCATGTCTTCGTGAAAGTGGCACCTATGAAGGGTGTCATGAGATTTGGCAAGAAAGGGAAGCTCAGTCCGAGATTCATTGGACCGTTTGAGATCCTTGACAGAGTTGGGACGCTTGCTTATCGTGTGGCTCTTCCGCCAAATCTGGCTGGAGTACACAATGTCTTTCACGTCTCCATGCTGAGGAAGTATATGGCAAATCCTTCGCATGTGCTGAATTTCGAGCCGTTGCAGCTTACTCCGAACTTATCTTATGAGGAGAGACCCGTGCAGATCTTAGACAGACAGGAGAAGAAACTTCGGAACAAGTTGGTTAAGCGAGTCAAAGTCAAATGGCTCAACCATTCAGAGGAGGAAGCTACGTGGGAGTCTGAGCCGGAGATGAGAAGTCTATACCCTGAGTTATTCGGTGAGTTCTAATTTCGAGGACGAAATTTATTTAAGGGGGGAAGGATTGTAGAACCCGTAAATCAGTAGACGTATAAGCCATGCATAATTCTAGATTTTTAAATTTAATTGACTTCATTGCATGATTATTTTAAATGCATTTATTTGAAGTTAATTATTCATTATTTCAGTTCAGTAGTTTGATTTTTTAGCATTTCAGTTATTTCAGTGAGGCCGGACTGGAGTTGGAGTTTTGAGATAGAATTTAAGATTTGAGAAATATTTCCAGAAGTTAATTTAGCTAGCAAGTAAGTTCATTTAAGTTAGAAAGGGAGGTTTGAGGATTTAATTTAATTATTTGAGATGATTAAGAAATGAACTCATTTAAGTTATTAAATTAAGGGGTTAGCTCACTAAAATTTTTTAAAGGATTAGTAAGGCTTTCAAGGATTATTAGTTGACTAGATAACCAACATTTTCCCTTTATTTTATTATGCATTTTTCGGCCACCCTTAGTTGCTAGAAGATTCATTTTCCAACTCATCAACTTTGACCAATTCTTTGCATGTAATTAGTAGGATAATTCTAGGATTTTTGGGAGCATAATTTAATTAATTAATGGACATATCCTAGACTAGAAAACAAGCTAATATTCGGCCACCTCATCCCCAAGTAGATTTGATATAAAACAACAATTCAAATTTCAAAGGAGAGTGGACTTAGTCTTGATTCATTCCTTATATCTTGCACCCTTTCTCCTCACCTTCCTAACCATTTTTCCCCTCTCTTTTCTTTCGAAATCTGAGTGAAATTTTAAGCTGAGAACCGTGGGAATCTAGTAGGAAAATAAGGGAGAGAAATCGAGAGCAAGAAAGGTAGACAAGAAGCGCTCCACCTCCTTCGTGCCGCGTCGTCGTCGTTTCGTTCGTTTTCTTTCGAAACGAAACCAGGCATGTCTAGATTTCTTTCAAACCTCAATCAAGTCATATTATCATTTATTTTTTAGTACATGATCATGTTTATTCAAGCAAAAACCGAGATACATGTCAAAAAATTTTGGAACAACACATGCAGAATTTTCGTTTTTCCTTGGCAGCTTCACGTTTTCTTTTAGTTTTGGTGGTTTCAGGTTGTGGTTCGACTCCAGGCTCCCAAGGCGACTCCTAGACACATAATAGGATGCATTAGGACCATTTTGGTCCATTCAAACCAGCCCCATGCTTGCTGGAAATTCAGAATGACAGCAAGTTCCCATAGGCGCAGATTTGTGTTCGAAAATTTCAGTTTCTTTTCATGGAGGAAGGATCTGATCTTGGCTGCCCCAAGGGCCTATAGCCATGGTTGGATCACTTCCCTAGCAAGTCTAAGACGTGACTAAGTTTCCCTTTTGGTGGCTTGGTCCATGGTTCATCGGTTTTTAATAAAAACATCACAACAGCCCCTTTACCCCTTCGGCTACTTCGGTTGGACAGCTTTTGGTTTCGGTTTGTGTTTGCTTGGTGTGGATCTTGGTTGGCCTATGGCCCTTAGCCACGGTTCATATCATGCTCCTAGATTTCTAGATCGTGCCATGGTCAATCAAATGGCCAATGGAACGACGCAAGACATCGATCATAGCATAAACACTACACACGCATTCAAGATGCTCTCGGTTGGACCCTTCGGTTGAGTTGTGGTGTGATGCGGATTGTGGCTGGCCTAGGGCCCTTAGCCATTGGTCAAATCATTCCTTGGGATGTTGGTAAGAGTCTCTGGTCGGTGGTTCACACCCCTAATGGCCGATAGTCTCGAAACCAACGAAAGTCTTGTAGTTGCGCAGCTGCTGGAAATTACAGCAAGTTGCTGTGTCGTTTAGAAGGCTCGTTTGAGTTCTTGGTTGGCTTTTAAGCCCATGGCCTTGGACTGGACAGTGCCTCATTGAGTTGGGAAGGTCATGTTTTCGACCGTTCGTGATTCGGATCATTTTTGAGGTCGTACGAGAATTTACGGTGCAATGTGCCAAATTGACTCTCGAAAGAGCGTTTCGTGTTTTGGCCTCCATTCCACCTAGATTTCGACCCTATCATTTTAGGAGCATTATTTTATGATTTTTCAGCGTATTTTAATCATGACTTTACGTCGGTTCGGTGTCGGTTCAGGTTGGCTCGGAGTCATGATTAAATGCGAAGTTATTAGGCGTCATAGTCGCATCTTTTGAATGTAAATTGCATAGTTGGTCAAGTTTAAGCTATTGCATATCTTTCATGGCACAGTTAGGTTGCAGCGAGCCTGGGGAAGATCCAATCCAATCCAGTTGGTAAAATTACAGAAATTTTCATTACGCCGGTTAATTATTTTACGTGCATTAAATAGAAAATGATTATTTTTGAGATTTATGCGATATGCCTTGTGGTTCATTCACTATGTGGGAGTGTTATTTCATACGGTCGCTAGTGACCGATCAGTTCAGTATGGTACCACCCGATCGCCAGTGACCGGCCAGCTCAGTTCAGTTTCAGTACCACCCGGTCGCCAGTGACCGGCCAGCTCAGTTCAGTTTCAGCCTCCCCGGTTGCCAGTTACCGATCAGTTCAGCTTAGTGCAGTGGCCACAGGCGTAAAACATAATCTCAACAGAAAATTTTACCAGTTATTTCAGTACAGGCTCCAAGGAGCAAATATTTTTACTGTGATTATCAGTTCAGTTATGCACGTATTATAATTGCTCAGTACAGATTATTTTCAGTATGCCTCAGGACATGATATTTTATCCCATGCATATTTTTATTCCGATTTTTACTCGTTAGATGCGATATATGCATGCTGAGTCTTTAGGCTCACTAGACTTGATTGTTGTAGGTACTGATGAGGCCAGAGCCGAGGGCGGGGACTAGTGAGCCAGCTTGGGTCGGCAGTAGTGGCACCCGAGGACCTCAGTGCAGCAGTTGTTATTTTATTCCGCAAACAATTTTTAATAGTCGTTGGATAATTTTTAAGTTGTTATTGTTGGCAAAACTTTATTTTCTTCCGCTGCTATTATTTTAAACATTGAACTTGATTCCCCAGTGATTTTATGAATGAGGCCATTTAAGTTCTTTTAAAAAGAAAATTTTTAATTTTCCGCAAATTTCAAGAAAGGAGTTTTAGGCCCCTTCACAGTTGCGATTAAATTCATGATAATTCGTATGTTGAGCCAATTGGTATGAGGCCAGTTGGAGTGGTTAGATAAGACATAGAGGTGCAAATTTCTTGTTGAGGGTGTTGCCAAATTATGAAAAAAAGTGACGTTGCTATTAGATTTTTAGATGCAAAGTTTATTGTTGGCTACAGAGGAGAGTGCACCCCCGCAAGGAAAGGCACCGCACCCGCGGTGTTTGGACAGAGGCGACACCGCACCCGCGGTCCAAGAGGCAGCGCACCCGCGGTCGCTTGTTTTAGATTTTTGGCTGTACTCCAGTAGGCTTAGCACACCCGCGGTGTATATTAGAGCGCACCTGTGGTGCGTGAACAGCATAAGCGTGTTTTGAGATTTTAAGTGATATAATAGAAGTGTTGGCTCTTATTTCTCTCATTTCTCTCCTCTACTTCTCGATTCTTCAGCTCCAAGGAGGCTAGGGTTCTCAATTTCTTCCATTTGTGCCTTTGATTTAAGCTTATTGTTGGATTATTGAAGTGAGAACAAGGTTCTTTTGGGGTTCAAGGAGCTAAGGTAAGCTTATGGTTTAGTTATTCTTTGGATTTTGGTGTTGGGGAGAAATCATGGGTTTGTGGATTGTGTTGGTTTTATGGGTTTTATGGTATGGGTTTGTGATTATTAAGTTATTGATGGTTCAATACATGGTTTATTGTTGTAGGATTTGTACCAAGAGATTAGATTCAAGCTTTCCTATTGGTTGTAAGTGGAATTCATTCCTTGTGCTCACATGATGTATATGTATGATATTTCAATGGTTTTACTATGCTATTCTCTTCCATTTGATTCAGGTTATGCATTGATACGCTTTGTTGTATATTAGAGGCATTTTTATGTCTCAATTATGTAAAGGGAATACAAAAGAATAGAGTATTCAAAGTGTTTGATTTAATGCCAAAGAGAGAGAGTTCAAATTGATTTATTGGATTGATAAAGAGATAGTCAGAGATTGCATGCAATTAGTTGATCAACGACCATAGGCTTATATCCCAATAGAGTAATCGATTTATATCGATGGGATATAGGTACAGAGACAGAGATACTATTGAAATATCAATCCACCAGAGAAAAGAGAAATACCATCGTTATGTTCATGTTCTACTATATTATTCATGTTTAAAGAGTTGGATGGTATTTAATGATTTCAAAGCCATGTTTTACAGAGTATGATATGTATACATTGTTATGTAAGAGTTCCACTTGCTGAGTTTTTATACTCATTCCAGTTATTTCATTTGATGCAGATAAGAGCGACGAGCCAGGACGTTGATTGGAGCCGGGGTCATATGCATACAAGAGATGGAAGGAAGAAGATGTTTTGCTAACATTTTGACATGATCAAAAATGATATTTTGTATTTTGATGCAACACTTGATTGATCATGTATCTACTTTCGATTGTAAATATTTTATATCAAGAAAATTTTAAATCCTTCTTCCCTCTGAGTAAATTTTTAATTTTCCGCTTTGTTATTTTATAAAATCTGTCAGAGTGTTACTATAACGCCCCAGATTCGATGACTGTCCTCACTGTATCAAGACGAGTCTTTCTAGCGTGCTTATGTCCTCACTCACACGTATTCTAGGAAAATTCCGAGGAGGTCACCCATCCCAAAATTTCCCCAAGTCAAGTCAAGCACGCTTAACTTTGGAGTTCTTATGTGATGAACTATTGAAAAGAAGATGCACCTTCGTGATATGAGTAGTACAAATCAAATCTTTTAAGCCCTCTTCAACTGTACAGTCCATTACATTGAACAGTCTCGGAATCCCTCTCATTCCCGTGTGGGTTGGTTCATTCATGTTCCCTCCACCTAGAAGCCTGCCAGGAGCCGCTCATTGTCCGTGAAACTGATGGCACCGGCGATCACCCCCCGCCCTCTTCGGCCCCGGTCCTCACATGTATCGATATAAAGATGTAAATAAAACTCTGGTCTCGTCATTTCAGACTCGACTCATCTCTAATCTAGGGATCCCGGTTGAATAATAACGCAATATTCTCCCACCTACTCTCCTCAGCCAGATGGTGGTACGTTCTTATTCCCAGACATTGGCTATCTATATCGAATATCTACAATATAAGTCGATCTACTTCCAAGCACATCGATATCTACCCAAAAGTCCAGTGACTTGGCGGTTCTGCCAAAGAGTAGGCACATCTGCCCAAGACTCTAACTCATGCTTTTCTATAAATCAATAGAATAAGCATATCAATCTCAAACATTGCAACATATCGAGGCAATGACAATTCAGTATGTGATTTTGGGACACTCAAGTTAAATCAAACTCGACTTGTGCAATCCCAGATCAACATTGATTTATACCTTTCTTTCTGTCGATCTGCTGAAATCGAAGTCTCGAATTCAAAGCCTGTCAATACTCAATCTGGCCATGACATTAGCGAGGAATACAATATAAATACCCCACTCAATCAATTCTGGATATAATCAAAACTAAATCAAATTCTGTTTCAACGGCATAACGTATAATGCGTGAGATGTGAGTTGGTAAGCAGAAATTATTAATGCATGATTTGATGTATTTATCGAAGGTCGAAGAAACGACGTTGCGATTCGATTTTAGTTGCAAAACATATTGTTGGGACAGCAAAGACAGTGCACCCGCGGTCTCAAAAGATAGTGCACCCGCGATCGTTTCTCATGAAATGTAGAAGATTTACAGTAGCTTGACCGCACCCGATGTAAGAACAGGACCGCACCTGCGATGGATGCACCGAGACAAGACCGCACCCGCGGTGCAGGAGCCGGCGCACCCGCGGTGGTTCTTCTAGAATTTTGGAAGAAATACAGTACGCTCACCGCACCCGCGGTCGAATTGGTAGCGCACCCGCGGTAGGGTGGTGCGAGAAATCCAGCATGCATATTAACTTGACACATGGCTTGGTAGACATATAACATGCATTTTCTTCATTCCTTCAGCATCAGACAACCGAGAACAACCCCAGGAAAGCTTCAAAGTTCTCCTAGCTTAGAAATTAGCTTGCACAAGATCTCACCATCCGATTTTCCATCCGAGCTTAGATTCTTGCTCCTTGCATCATAGGCTTCTAAAGGATGTAAGTTTTGTTATGTTCTTGTTTGATTTGGCAATATGATGTTGGGAGAAATCAGATTTTGATTGCTATGATGTGTTTTTATTATTATTATGAACTCATGTTCGCAACTGGATTGAAGGACGGATATGAGATGCGATCTTTTTCATGTTCCAGCATGTCTTGACTTGGGTATATGCAGATTTCAGTATAGTAGAGTTTGCTATGATGAGAATTATGAGTTATGGTTATTGATTATTGATATTTGAATTGACCGGTATCGCGAGATTACGCCGTTATGCCGTTGAAATGTACCGAGATTGGATATTGATCTGTATGTGTATTGATTTGAGCTAGAGATTGATAAGAATGCATCTTGAATATGTCATTACAAATTTGTCTTGACAAGCTTCGACATCGAGACCTCGACATCGACCAAGATTGAACAACGAAAGGTATAATTCAATGTCGAGTCGGGAAAAATAACTCGAATCAGATTCGGTTTGAGTTCCCCAAAATCACATACTTGTTATGTTTGTACTTTATATTGATTTATATACATGTACTGAGATAGGAGAATCATTGGCAGATATGCCAAGTTTCTAGACGTTCGGTGGTATCGAGGCATAGGAGAAGATCAACTCCGATTGTAGATATTCGATACAGACAGGACCGAAGTCTAGGAATAAGACGTACCGCCACCACGATCGGGAGAGTAGGTGGGAGACTTGTTGCGTCTTATTCACACCGGGATCCCTAGACTTAGATATGAGTCGAGTTAAAGAGTAAGAGTCGAATTGCTTTATCCATATTCACTAATGTGTCATAATTACTGAATTATGTGTTATGATTTGGTATGACATGCATGTATACATGTTTTATACTAGGATTTGTTCTCACCGGAGTATCCGGCTGTTATTGTGTCTGTATGTGTGCATGAAAACAGGTGGGACAGGATCAGGGTCGAGACAAAGATGAGAGATTGAGATAGTGTGGAGATTACGGGCATAGCAGATGCGCTAAGAGTGTTTACATTTGATATGTAATGTGTTCTAAACACTAGTTTGTATAATGATGTAAGGAAACAAGACATGTACTTGCTTTTGTTGAAATAAAATAAAGATGTTGCTTGTATATGATTTCTATACAATTGTTTTGATATTAAAAGCAAAATTTTGACCCATATTTTCTAGCAAAGATCCAATTAATCCCAAAGACAATTGAGTTAGAGCCCGGGTCCCCACAACAGGAGGTATCAGAGCGATAGATCCTTTAGATTGAGATAGAATAGAATGAGCGGGGGGTAGATTGAATTTTCTTCCTTGCTTTTATTGTGCTAGCATGATTTATTGCTTTCCCTATTACATGTTATATTGTTACCTGAGTTGATTACAGCATGTAATTGCAAAGACTGAATAAAAACCGATTCAGGATCAGAGGTATATGATCAGAGGAGGACTGAGACAGATTGTATAGATTGTGTACTAATCCGTTTGATAATCAGATATGCCTCCTCGACGAGTACCGCAACCAGTAGCAGTTCGGGCACCAAAACAGGGCAGTACCTTCAATGATCCGATGGATGTGACCGCTACACCGATGGAGACTTTGCTGAAAAGGTTTCAGTCGTTTCGACCACCGACACCGAAGGGTACAGAAAGTTCAGTTGAGTTGAAAGTTGGCTCGATGACATCGAGATGCTATTTGAGTCTCTTGACTACACCGACGAGCGACGAGTTAAACTCATTGGGCATCAATTGCAAGAAGTTGCGAAGAACTGGTGGCTTACCATGAAGAAAGCATTGGAGCATCGTGGCACAGAAATTACCTGGAAAGTTTTTAAAGCAGAGTTTTATCAACGCTTCTTTCCAGTGTCCTATCGAAAAGATAAAGGTGCTGAATTTGCAAAATTTGAAACAGGGACAGTTAAACATCGAAGAATATGTGGCAAAGTTTTCGACATTGCTTCGATTTTCTCCTCACGTCGCAGAGAATGACGAGGCCATTGCAGATCAGTTTATCAATGGCTTGAATCCTGATATCTTTACCTAGGTAAATACCGGTAGACCCAACAACTTTGCTGATGCATTGAATCGTGCCAAGGGGGCAGAAGCTGGATTGCTTAGGCAACGAAGCACTTCCTATATCGCTCCGACTCCTAGACCGCCACAATCCTCAATTTAAACCCCTCCCAGATTTGAGAGCGGTGGTAGCAGCAGCGGGAGGAAAGACCAATTGAAAGCGAAGGGCAAATAGTTTTTCAAGAGATCTGGGAGCAGTTCGTCGAGCTCCAGTGGATCACGACGGAGAGGTCCTGGTCAGAGTACAGAGTATACAGGTGTGTATTGCAGTTCTTGTGGAGGCCGACATGCCACAGAGCAGTTTCAGGGTTTGATGGGTCGCTGCAATATCTGCAAACAGCAAGGACATTTCGTCAGAGTCTGTCCACAGGAAGGGGTACAGCAAGCTCAGAGTGTAGAAGCATCCAGTTCAGTAACTCAGCCTTAGAGGCAAGCTTCATCTGTTCATTCCTTTCAACCGACACCTACCCAGATCCAGCTCCGAGCCGGAGGTAGCCAGATAGTGAGTCAACCTCCCAGACAGCAGGCTCGAGTATTTACAGTGACACAAGAGCAGGCCCAAGATGCACCAGATGATGTGATCGCAGGTAACTGTTTTCTTTGCGGTTATCCTACTTATGTATTGATAGATACGGGTACATCTCATACATTCATTTCTGAGCGCTTTGCATTGATGCATGCTTTACCTGTCGAGTCATTATCTGCGGTAGTTTCTATTTCTTCTCCGTTGGGAAGTGGTCTTATATCCGTGACTTCGGTTAGACATTGTATGCTATAGTTCGAGGGTCATGAGATTGACTTAGATTGCATTGTACTTGGTTTGTCTGATTTTGATTGTATTGTCGGTATCGATATGTTAACAAAGTACAGAGCCACTGTAGATTGTTTCCAGAAGATTGTCAGATTCAGACCAGAGATGGCTGATGAGTGGAAATTCTATGGTAAGGGTTCCAAAGCTCGGATTCCCTTGATATCTGTGTTTTCTATGAGTCGATTATTGCAGAAAGGAGCAGAAAGGTTCCTTGTATATTCAGTAGATCTACTGAAATCGAGTCCAGCATTGGCAGATTTGCCAGTAGTGTGCGAGTTTGCGGATGTATTCACGGATGAGATCCCAGGGTTACCTCCAGTCCGAGAGGTAGATTTCAGTATTAATCTTCTACCAGGTACCGTTCCTATATCTCGAGCTCCCTATATAATGGCGCCTATTGAATTGAAAGATTTGAAGGAACAGCTCAAAGATTTATTCGCCAAGGGTTACATTAGACCGAGTGTATCTCCTTGGGGTGCCCCGGTACTTTTTGTCCGAAAGAAAGACGGTTCAATGAGATTGTGTATTGATTATCGACAATTGAATGAAGCGACAATAAAGAACAAATATTCCTTGCCTCGTATCGACGATTTATTTAATCAGTTGCAGGGATCCTCTGTCTATTCCAAGATCGATATGAGATCTGGATATCACCAGCTGAGAGTTCGAGATGTTGATATACCAAAGACAGCATTCCGAACCAGGAATGGACATTATGAGTTTATCGTCATGACTTTCGGTTTAACGAATTCTCCAGCGGTGTTTATGGGATTGATGAACCATATCTTTCAGAAATATCTGGATGAGTTTGTGATTATTTTTATTGATGATATTTTGGTTTATTCCAAGAATATGATTGAGCATGCCGGACATTTAAGAACTGTGTTGCAAACGTTGAGAAATGAGAAATTATATGCTAAACTTTCAAAGTGTGAGTTATGGCTGAGACAGGTTGTCTTTTTGGGGCATATCATATCTGAAGATGGTATTTCTATTGATCCAAGTAAAGTTGAAGCCGTGATTAGTTGGCCTCGACCGACTTCTGTACCAGAGATATGCAGTTTCATGGGTTTGGCAGGGTCCTATCGACGATTTATTAAAGATTTGTTCAGTATTGCAAAACCGATTACCCAGTTGACACAGAAGAATGCGCCAATTGTGTTGTATGAAGCCTGTGAGTCTAGCTTCTTGGAATTAAAGAAACGATTGACCAGTGCTCCAGTATTGACTATCCCTTCAGGTACTGGTGATTTCGTTGTATATTGTGATGCATCTCACAGAGGACTAGGATGTATTATTATGCAGCGAGGACATGTGATTGCATATGCCTCGAGACAGTTAAAGCCACACGAGACTCGTTATCCAATTCATGATCTTGAATTGGCGGCCATTGTGTTTGCACTGAAGATATGGCGACATTATCTCTACGGCGAGAAATTTGAAATTTACTCGGATCACAAGAGCTTGAAGTATCTGTTTTCTCAGTCAGAGTTGAATATGAGACAACGTAGATGGCTCGATTTGTTGAAGGACTTTGATTGCGAGATCAAGTATTATCCAGGAAAGTCTAATGCAGCAGCGGATGCCTTGAGTCGAAAGGTATGTTCTTTATCCTTATCGACGATAGGTGTTTCGAATATGATTGAAGATTGCAGTTTGTCTGGATTAGCATTTGATACAGATAGTAGACCACTACAACTTGTTATGATTCAAGTTGAGCCAGATTTGATTTTGAGAATTAATGAAGCACAAAGAACTGATCAGAATATTCAGAAGTCAGTTGAGATGATCAAATCAGGACATCATTCAGAGTATCAGGTACATGATCATGTTTTGTATGTGAATAACCGTCTTGTAGTGTCAGATGTTTCAGATTTGAAACAACAGATATTGTTAGAAGCGCACTGTAGTCGGTTCAGTATTCATCCTGGTGGAAGGAAGATGTATAACGATCTGAAGACACAATTCTGGTGGAAACAGATGAAGTCAGATATTGCAGAATTTGTGTCTAAGTGCTTGAATTGCCAAGAGGTGAAGGCCGAGAGAAAGAAGCCCGGAGGTTTACTTCAGAGTTTATCTATTCCTGAATGGAAATGGGATCACATTTTCATGGATTTTGCTACGAAGTTACCACGATCATCCTGGGGTTGTGATGCTATTTGGGTTGTAATTGACAGATTAACCAAATCAGCATGCTTTATTCCGTACAGAATGACGTACCGATACGATTAGATGGCAGAGATATATGTCAGAGAGGTAGTCAGATTGCACGGTGTGCCGAAGTCGATCGTATCAGATCGTGATCCACGATTCACTTCACATTTTTGGCATAGTTTGCAGCAGGCTTTAGGTATGACATTGCACCTGAGTACTTCATACCATCCCGAGACAGACGGACAATCAGAATGGACTATCCAGACCTTAGAAGATATGCTGAGAGCTGTAGTGCTAGACTTTGGCACCAGTTGGCAAGATTCACTACCCCTTTGTGAATTCTCGTACAACAACAGCTATCAGACGAGCATTGAGATGGCACCGTTTGAAGCATTATATGGCAAGAAGTTCAGATCTCCACTGTATTGGAATGATGTATCTGAAGTACCAGAACTTGGACCTGATATGATTCGAGAAATGACTGAGAAAGTTAAAGTGATCCAGAAAAGAATAAATAGAGCGCAGGATAGGCAAGCCAAGTACGCAAATGTACGTCGTCGACCGTTAGTGTTTGAACAAGGAGACAGAGTATTTTTGAAGATTTTTCCATTCAAAGGCGTTGTCAGATTTGGCAAACGTGGGAAATTGTCTCCTAGATACATCGGTCCGTACGAAATTCTTGAGAAGATTGGTGATCGTGCATATCGACTTGCTCTTCCTCCTTCTCTATCTGGGATACATGATGTTTTTCATGTATCGATGCTGCGTAGATATATGCCTGATGTTTCTCATGTCATTCAGCCTGAGGAAGCCGTGCTTGACGACACTTTGAGTTATATTGAACATCCAATTCAGATTCTTGATTGGAAAGTTAAACAACTCAGAATGAAGACTATTCCGCTAGTGAAAGTCCAGTGGAGTCGTCAGCGACTTGAGAGACAGAATCAGAGATGAGACCAAGATATCTCGAGTTATTTACATGATATGAGTATTTATTCAGCTGTTGATTTTATTTCTTCTTTTACTTGTTTTGATCGATTGCCTGCGAGTTCGAGGACGAACTCATATCTAAGAGGGGGAGAAATGTAATGCCCGAGATGTGAGTTGGTAAGAAGAAATTATTAATGCATGATTTGATATATTTATCGAAGGTCGAAGAAGCGACGTTGCGATTCGATTTTAGTTGCAAAACATATTGTTGGGACAGCAAAGAAAGTGCACTCGCGGTCTCAAAAGATAGTGCACCCGCGATCGTTTCTCATGAAATGTAGAAGATTTACAGTAGCTTGACCGCACCCGCGGTAAGAACAGGACCGCACCTGCGGTGGATGCACCGAGACAAGACCGCACCCGCGGTGCAGGAGCCGGCGCACCGCGGTGGTTCTTCTAGAATTTTGGAAGAAATACAGTACGCTCACCGCACCCGCGGTCAAATTGGTAGCGCACCCGCGGTAGGGTGGTGCGAGAAATCCAGCATGCATATTAACTTGACACATGGCTTGGTAGACATATAACATGCATTTTCTTTATTCCTTCAGCATCAGACCACCGAGAACAACCCCAGGAAAGCTTCAAAGTTCTCCTAGCTTAGAAATTATCTTGCACAAGATCTCACTATCCGATTTTCCATCCGAGCTTAGATTCTTGCTCCTTGCATCATAGGCTTCTAAAGGATGTAAGTTTTGTTATGTTCTTGTTTGCTTTGGCAATATGATGTTGGGAGAAATCAGATTTTGATTGCTATGATGTGTTCTTATGATTATTATGAACTCATGTTCGCAATCGGATTGAAGGACGGATATGAGATGCGATCTTTTTCATGTTCCAGCATGTCTTGACTTGGGTATATGCAGATTTCAGTATAGTAGAGTTTGCTATGATGAGAATTATGAGTTAAGGTTATTGATTATTGATATTTGAATTTACCGGTATCGCGAGATTACGCCGTTACGCCGTTGAAATGTACCGAGATTGGATATTGATCTGTATGTGTATTGATTTGAGCTAGAGATTTATAAGAATGCATCTTGAATATGTCATTTCAGATTTGTCTTGACAAGCTTCGACATCGAGACCTCGACATCGACAAAGATTAAACAACGAAAGGTATAATTCAATGTCGAGTCGGGAAGAATAACTCGAATCAGATTCGGTTTGAGTTCCCAAAATCACATACTTGTTATGTTTGTACTTTATATTGATTTATATACATGTACTGAGATAGGAGAATCATTGGAAGATATGCCAAGTTTCTAGACGTTCGGTGGTATCGAGGCATAGGAGAAGATCAACTCCGATTGTAGATATTCGATACAGACAGGACCGAAGTCTAGGAATAAGACGTACCGCCACCACGATCGGGAGAGTAGGTGGGAGACTTGTTGCGTCTTATTCACACCGGGATCCCTAGACTTAGATATGAGTCGAGTTAAAGAGTAAGAGTCGAATTGCTTTATCCATATTCACTAATGTGTCATAATTACTGAATTATGTGTTATGATTTGGTATGAAATTGCATGACATGCATGTATACATGTTTTATACTGGGATTTGTTCTCACCGGAGTATCCGGCTGTTGTTGTGTCTGTATGTGTGCATGAAAACAGGTGGGACAGGATCAGGGTCGAGACAAAGATGAGAGATTGAGATAGTGTGGAGATTACGGGCGTAGCAGATGAGCTAAGAGTGTTTACATTTGATATGTAATGTGTTCTAAACACTAGTTTGTATAATGATGTAAGGAAACAAGACATGTACTTGCTTTTGTTGAAATAAAATAAAGATGTTGCTTGTATATGATTTCTATACAATTGTTTTGATATTAAAAGCAAAATTTTGACCCATATTTTCTTGGAAAAATCCAATTAATCCCGAAGACAATTAAGTTAGAGCCCGGGTCCCCACACAACGGCACAATCTCAATATACTCAGCAATACCAATCAATAGATATCAATTCCCACAACTCAAAATCAGTAACGATACAAATCTGATATCACATCTCAATCAATTCAACTCTGAAAATTATAACAATTTCATACGGTATCCATTCTTCTATCCGGTTTTGATTATACGATGTCTAACATATCGAGAACACCATATATGAATCATATCCGATTGATTCTATATCATATTTTTGAAACATAACAAAACGTAAAAAAACTTACGTGTAGTTGAAGCTCTCGTCGATAGAAACACAGCACTAAATTCGGATTGAAATTCTGACGGGCGGATCTTGCATTTTCTCTGAAGCTTTCTCTGGAACCCTCGTCCTTGTTTCTGAATTCTAAAGGCCAAAATTCGTTTTTGTTATATATATATGCACGTGAAAGCTAGGTGACTCGATCTATACGCTGCACGTCTCGCGCATATGCGCGACCCTCCTCGGCGCATATGCGCGAGACATTATGTCTCGGCGCGTCCTCATCACGGCATCTCGCGCATATGCGCGCCCTCGTTCGACGCATATGCGCGAGGTTCTTCACAACTCTCTGCAATCCTCGCGCACATGCGCGGATCCATGTCGCGCATATGCGCGAGGTTCTCTGCCTACCTCGCGCATATGCGCCCGGTGGGGTCGCGCATATGCGCGAGGGCTCATCCTCGCACATACTTCCATCTTCTTTCCGGCTTTCCCGGTCCGTACCGTTCCGTCTAAAATCACATCAATTATCAACAAATCATTTCGGATTACAATAATCAAAACCTCGGGCATTACACATAGGATTCCGGTTCGCCAATGGATGCTTGTGACGTGCCTCACCTCGACAAGAACCGGGTCTTATTTTTGTATAGCTTCCGCATATGTATTGTACTAAAATATGTCAGGTTTTGAACAATTTTTACGCTGTTTATGATGATACAAAGTATGCTCGTATATAAGAATATGTATATGTATAGCAATATGGTGTATGGTTGTGTATGAAAATATAGTTGTTGTTGTATATATGGCATTGCTTGAGTTTTTGGTTTAAACAAAGTGTAAGGACATCATGCCAAAATTTTTATAAACCGTCAAATTGATGCCCCTTGTTTGAGTTGCTTCATAATATAGTTATATCATTCAAAACCTATTTTGATTATGGTAATTATGCTAAGTATAGAGTAAGGGTGTGACAGATTAAGAGTCAAAGAGTTTGATTTAAAGTTTTATATCGATTCATGTTTTTCAGATCATGATACATGTTATTGATAACTGTTTTATGCTTTTATATATATTTATATGAAATGCATGTATACGTTGTTTATACTGGGAATATATTTTTTCACCGGAGTTATCCGGCTGTTGTTGTGTTTATATGTGTGCATGACAATAGGTGGGACAGGATCAGGGTCAAGAAGAGGATGAGAGATTGAGTTTAGAGTGGAGATTCGGACCCAAAAGTAGAGTTGATTTTCATCACTTGATATGTAGTGGATGAACATTAGTTTGTTATGATTTTCTTTTGTACAAGACTTGTACTTTGATCTTGTTGTAGATATTAAACTTGATCTTGTATTTGAATGAGATGGGACCTAACTTGTTGTAGAACTTTGTATACTTTTTTATAAGTTATTTAACATTTGAAATTTTTTTTATGACCAAGTTTATTTAATTGTTCCCAATTAATCCTATTGATGATTAAGAAGAGGAGTTAGCATCCGGGTCCCCAAAACAGGTGGTATCAGAGCTGTAGCTGTATGTTCCTTAGACTGAGATAGAAGCGAGTGAGCGGGGTAAATTTCTTTCCTTGCTTTTGTGATGACAACATGTTACTGCTTTAATACATGTTTACCTGAATATCTGATTTGAATGGTGAGAATGAATCAGAACCGATTCTTGATCAGCAGTAAGATGATCAGAGCAGAACTGAAACAGATTTGTCATATTGGGTTACTAATATAGATGAACGAAGAGTTAGACTGATTGGGCATCAATTACATGACGTTGCGAAGAATTCTATCAACGATTCTTCCAAGTATCTTACAGAAAAGATAAGGGTGCAGAGTTTGCTAATCTGAGACAGGGTCAATTAAACATTGAAGAGTATGTGGCCATGTTCTCTACCTTGTTACGATTTGCTCCCCATGTTGCTGAGAATGATGAAGCCGTGGCTGATCAGTTTATTAATGGATTGAATCCAGAGATCTTTAAGCTGGTAAATGCTGGGAGACCAAATAACTTTGCTGATGCTTTGAACAGAGCAAAAGGAGTTGAAACAGGTTTGATTAGACAACGAGGAGCTTCGTATGTTGCTCCAGTACAGAAACAGCAACAGCTTTCAACCCAGTTCCACCAACCCACTCCCAGATTTGATAGTGGCAGTAGGAGCAGTGGGAAGAAGGATCAATTGAAAGCCCGAGGAAAATAGTTTAAGAAGTCTAGTAGTAGTTCATCTAGCTCCAGTGGTTCACGATAGAGCCAGAGTTATACCGGATTCTATTGCAGAACTTGTGGAGGGATACATCCCACAGAGCAATGCCAAGGAGTGTTTGGAAGTTGCAATATCTGTCGACGGCAAGGATATTTTGCTTGAATCTGTCCACAGCGAAGTTCTCAACGATTCCAGGGAGCAGAATCATCTGGATCAGTGGCTCAGACTGATAGACGATCATCAGTTGTTCACTCTTTCCAGCCATCCCCTACTACTCAGTCACAGGAGAGGCCAGGAGGAAGCCAGACTGTTAGCCAGCCTCCGAGACAGCAGGTCAAAGTATTTGCATTGACTGAAGAACAGGCACATGAAGCACCTGATGATGTTGTTACAGGTAACTGTTCTCTTTGTGGTTACTCTTCTTATGTATTGATTGATACAGGTGCATCCCATACTTTTATATCTGAGCGATTTGCAATGATACATGATTTTCCTGTTGAGTCATTATCTGCTGTAGTATCTGTCTCTTCACCTTTGGGTAGAGGCCTTATATCAGTGAAATCTGTTAAACGTTGTATATTGCAGTATGATGGCAATGAGATTGAGTTAGATTGTATTGTACTCGGTTTTTTTGATTTTGATTGCATTATCGGTATTGATATGCTGACCAAGTACAGAGCTACCGTAGATTGTTTCCAGAAAATTGTGAGATTCAGATCTAAAATGGCTGATGAATGGAAATTTTAAGGTAAGGGTTCCAGAGCTCGAATTCCTTTGATATCTGTGTTGTCTATGACTCGATTATTACAGAAATGAGAAGAGGGATTCCTTGTGTATTCAGTAGATGAACTTAAATCGAGCCCGTCATTGGCAAATTTGCGAGTGGTATGTGAGTTTGCTGATGTCTTTCCAGATGAGATTCTGGGTTTACCTCCAATCCGAGAAATAGACTTCAGTATTGAATTGATACCAGGTACTGTTCCTATTTCTAAAACTCCACACAGAATGACACCAATTAAATTCAAAGAATTGAAAGAGCAATTAGAAGATTTACTGGCCAAGGGTTACATCAGACCGAGTGTTTCTCCTTGGTGTGCTCCAGTATTATTTGTCAGAAATAAAGACGGTTCTATGAGACTTTGTATTGACTATCGGCAACTGAACAAGGCTACGATAAAAAATAAATATCCTTTGCCTCGTATTAATGATTTATTTCATCAGTTGCAGGGTTCTTCTGTTTATTCCAAGATCGATCTGAGATCTGGATATCATCAGCTGAGAGTTAGAGATTCTGATATATCGAAAAAAGCTTTCAGAATCAGGTATGGCCACTATGAATTTATCGTCATGCCATTTGATTTAACGAATGCTCCAGCTGTATTTATGGGTTTGATGAACCGTATATTTCAGAAGTATCTTAATGACTTTGTGATTATCTTTATTGATGATATTCTGATTAATTCAAAGAATATGATTGATCAGTTGGCCTAGACCGACATTAGTGCCAGAGATGCACAGTTTTATGGGTTTAGCAGGATACTATCGTCGATTTAATAAAGATTTTTCCAGTATTGCAAAGCCGATTACTCAGTTGACTCAGAAGAACGCACCGTTTGTTTGGTCAGAGGCCTGTGAATCCAATTTTCTAGAGTTGAAGAAGAGATTAACCAGTGCTCATGTGTTAACTATTCAGGTACTGGTGATTTTGTTGTTTATTGTGATGCTTCTCAAAGAGGAATAGGTTTTTTTTTGATGCAGTGAGGACATGTTATTGCTTATGCCTCGAGACAATTGAAACCACATGAGACTCGTGTTAGAGTAGGTGCACGTCGAGCCAAGTGTTGGCCGAGTGTTCACAATAAAACTCTACGTATAAACAGTCTTTATTTTAATAATATTTGAATTTATCAATTTTGGCTATTCTTTAATTGTATACCCATTCTAGTTGCATAGATAAAGCCCTTGAATATACAAATAGTAGAAATAATATGAGATGCTCATATGATGAGTATCATGTAACTCATATTTGTAATACTGTATATTCTAAACGGTTCCTAGTCGATTCAGCCGCCACTAAGAAGGATATAGGCCGCTCGAGTTCGAGACTAGTATCTGCGATGTGAGTACCATGTTTCATTGGTAGGGGACATTGTGATGTCCGAACATGCAGATAGGTGCTCCTTGTAGAGTGCACTGAACAACCCTCCATAAAAGGACTTTCCAAGTGGTTCTCACTTATCGAGTGGAAAAGTCCTAGTTTATGGTTGTACACCATTAGTCCTTATGACCATGGACAACATTGAGACTCTATGTGCTAGCATTACACTTTGACTTGTTTACCGACTCTCAAGGGATCATCAGGTGGCAAGGTTGGGTGTTTTGTCGAAACATATAGGAGTCGATGCATTGTTGTCGGGGATTCACCGCTTACCTTCGGGTATGGATATCCTATGTGTATGTAGTATGAAATCTCTGATCAGAGTATGCTGGTAATTATGAAAGGGGTTTCATAGATTACACCATCGATGCAACTACAACATGACACATAGTATCGATTCATTGACAACTCTCGATAGACCAATGGTTGTCGAATCGGTCGGGATATATGAGTTGAAAGGACCGTTCTGTACGCTAACCATAATTGAATGGTTCTTGCAGGCACTATCATTTGATAGCTAGGGAATCATATAAGCGATGCTGCTAGGCGTTTAACATGATTGGTTGGGTACTATCAGACTTGAGTTCTGACGTTCTTGTTATCAAGGAGTTGATAAGTAAGAATGGAGCAATTTGGGTATGCTCGTATAAGGACATAGAGATGTGAACCCACGGCTAGTTGTATCAATGAACCATTGAGGGCCACACAAGTGCTAGCTTTCTAGATTTCGTTGAGAAGTTAAATTAGTTCAATGTGTTGAACGGTTTCTAAAGGAGTTTATAAGCGTAAATAAAATAGAAGTGTTGGATTAATTAAACAACATTGGACCTTTTAGGGCCCAATTAGAAATAATTATTAAACTAGTGGGCTTGAGTAAAATCAAGTAAAGTTTTAAATGGACTCAAATGTGTTTGAGACATTTAAATAAAGTCCATGGGCCTTGTAATTGTTACAAGCCCAAATAGAATGTGCATGGGGAGGTGAAGTGTGGGGACCCGGGCTCTAACTCAATTCTTTTCGGGATTAATCGTATCATTGTTAAAATATACGGGTCAAAATTTTTCTTTTAACATTACTCACATGTTTAAAACTTAAGCAAAAGATAGTTCTATACTTATTTCATTACAACAAACATAATATACATGTCTTGTTTTGTCCATATTCTACAAACCAGTATTTAAGTACAGTACATGTTAAAAGTACAACTACTAGTTCATCTGGTACGCCCGTGATCACCACGCTATGTCCATCTCTCATCTCTGTCGCGACCCTGATCCTGCCCCACCTGTTGTTATGCACACATACAGACATAACAACAGCCGGAAACTCCGGTGAGAACAAATTCCAGTATAAAACATGTATGCATGCTGATACATAATCATAAATCATGAATGCAAGCAATAACAATGGGTTCCATAGTCTATGAAACCAATCTATATAAACATGCAATTCAAATCAAATCATGTCTTGACTCGACTCAACTCTAACTCTAGGGATCCCGGTGTGAATAAGACGTCACTGTCTGTCACCTACCCTCCCAATCGAGGTAACTGTACATCTTATTCCTAGACTTCGGCCCCGTCTGTATCGAATGTCTACAATCGGATTGAATCTGATCCGAAGCGTCGATACCACCGAACGTCTAGTTTAGCAAATCTGCCAATGAATCTCCTATCTCAATGCTTGAATATAAATCTATAAACAAGACATAATCATAATCAAATATAAATAACAAATCTAGTATGTGATTTAGGGAAACTCCAACCAAGTCTGATTCGAATCGTATTTCCCGAATTCACATGAATTATACCTTTCTTGTCGTTGGAATAATTCGAAGTCTCGAAGTAGGGATATCGAACCTGTCAATCCAAATATGAAATGACAATGTTGAGATGCACAATATCAAATCACAACTCAAACTAATACTAGTACGGTTCAATACCAAGTCTTGATACAATTCGACGGTATAACGGCATAGTTTCTCGATACCGATCAATTCAAATCTCAACATATATATCCTCAACTCATAGTCATTACCATAACCATTTCAAACTCTGAAAATCTGCATAATCTCATGCACATATATGCTGGAATTTCATAACAATTGTATATGACATCCGATAATCGATCCGTTTACGATTCTATGTCGTCTATGATCTCAAGAACATATAATCACAAAAATATCTGAATTTTCTCCACATGTCAACTTCAAAACATGCTGAAAAGATATAGAAAGTATACCCTTTTAAGGCCCTTGTCAAGAGGAACAAGAATCTCTACTTGGATTAAAGTTTGGATGGCTAAATCATGCACAAGCTCAATTCTAAAATGAAAGAAGCCTTTCACCTCTTTTTGGAATAACTCTCGGTTCTCTCCTCAGGAAATGAAGAAGAATGATTCTGCCCAAGTGGATATATATATATATGCCATGTGTCAACATAAGAATCAAGGGTGGCTTTCTCGCACAGGAACCGCGGGTGCGCTCCGTCTAGACCGCGGGTGCGCTTAAGCTTCGGCACCACTTTTCATTTTCGAACATTCGACGACCGCGGGTGTGGTGTCTTGTGGACCGCGGGTGCGGTCTTGCTTCACATAAAATTTCCTACCCTACTGGCCCTGCACCGCGGGTGCGGTACTTCTTCACCGCGGGTGCGGTGTCACTTCTGTAAATAATCTTCAACTCTCTGTCCATCAACCGCAGGTGATCTCTTGTTCGTAGCGCGAGTGCGGTCTAGATTTTATGCAACCCTTTATAATCTCATTAAGTGCCTCTCATTACATGTCATGCATACTCATATCTTTCGAATATCACATCAATGAAGACTAATAAATCTCAAGCCTTACATGAAGAGTTGGGAGACAACTTTTTCAATATCCAAGGCATGGCATGCAACTTTTTGACTCAACTTTTTCCACAACCAAGAAAAACACTCCTCCTTCTCTCCTCCCCTCACCATGAACGAAATTTGAATGATATTGTCTCCATTTTTTGCTTCTTCAATTGTTGAGGAAACAATACACTTCTCAAAGAAAAATGCTCTAATTTTTCTAGTGCAAAATTAGAGTGGTTCTAGCTAGTTGGTGGTGGGCTTAATATTTGAGCAAGGTGGGCTGAAAGGGAAGCTTGAAGATTATCTTGCCATTCAAGAGCTAAGGTGTTTACACCTTAGTTGGAGCCATCATCAATCTTTTAAGATTGATAGGTACATTTCTATAAACACCCTAAGTATGATATTTTGGTGTTTTTGTATATGCTACATGCTAGTACTAGTGGTGCACGAATTTTCTTGTAAAAATCGAAAATTTTGAGCTTCCGTTGCTCATTCGGGCACCCTAAAATCGATCCCTTTCAAGTGGTATCAGAGCTAAGGGTACTAGTTTTTGTACCATATACATGATATTATATTGAGATCGATTTCTAACCGCATGAGAATGAAATATTTGCAACAAAATCAAGGATTTTTGGGCACTGTTTTGGGCTGCAAGTTGCTGCCCATTTCGGGCAGGGGCTTCCCGAAACGGGCAGCAAGGGCAGGGGCTGCCCGAACAGGCCTATGATTTTAATAAAAAAAAAATAAGTTGGCCGGAATCCGGCGACGGAGCTCCGGCGACGGTGATGACGACTAGGGTTTTCAAAAGTGTTTTGGATTATCAAAGTGTCATGGCCCTTGATGTTGTTGGGCCATTAGATGGCTAACATATTTGTGAATTTTAAATGGGCCAAAATGTTTTTAGTGAAAAATGAGTTTTTTGGGCCCTTAAGTTTAAAATTACAAAAGTTGCAAATATTTTCTCATAAAATAAATAATTGAAGTTGGACTTTAATTATTTATAGTAAATTTTGATTTACAAGAAATTCGGTTATAAATAAATTAATTGGAAAGTATACAAAAGTGTTTGTATACTTTGTTAATTTAGTTTATAATCGTGGCGGTTAGTGATTGGTTCAAGATATATAATATTGGATCAATTAATTATTGTGATAATTAATTGATGGTGTATGATATGTGATATTATGCATGAAGGATGATCAAAAGCCCAAGCCCAATTTGCTAGGTGTATGCTAGGATATTTTGTGTTGAATGATTGTAATAATTATCAAATTTAAAGTGGGCTTGGTTTATGGCCCGTTCCTACCCTATGAGATGTATCCTTATTTGCCATGGATATTTATTTGTAAATATTAGTATAGTGGATGATCAAGATTGGAAGATGGTGTCCATGATGATTATGAAGATCGAAGACATGTAAATATTAGAAGCTAATGTAATAGTTGCATTTGCATCCCTTGCATTACCCTAGGATTGGACCTAGGCCCGTGTTTAGCTCATAGGGGCCATTAGTATTGGGGCGATTGATCATCCTTGTTTTGTCTACTGTTTATAATATATGCATGATATGTTATAAATAATGAGTATGTGCGTTATTATTATGATAATAAAAAAGTTGCATGAATCCGGCAAACATACGATCAAACATGGCGAGCTTTTAAATAAAATTAATGATGAGACCTTTAAAAATTAAAAACCATGGTTTTGAATAAGATTCAAAATTAATATCAAGCCTGAAAAGGGGAATTATAAATTTGTTTATGATTTCCATGTCTTCCATCGACAATAGGTGCATGATGAACGCTACCCGTATTTGGGGCTCGGCTCATATTATTGGGGGGGCCCTGGGTGCCGGAAAGCTGTGACATCCATTGACATGGTGATGTGAACTACGTGGAACTCTCATGATTTCGGCTCATATTATTGGGGGAACTCATGGCGACCGTCCATTAAGGTTCAACATCGATGGGTAAGGCTTGACACGTGAAGATGAACGACGTCATATTATTGGGTCCTAATCAAACGTGAGACAAAAGTTTACGTAGAGGGTTGCATTGTGATGCAATTTGAAACTACCTTTTAGGAATTGTGATTGGCTGATATTATTCGGGATCATAATTCGCTAAATGGACCTTACGTACCTACTGAGGAAAGGAGTTTCCCGTTTTCACTAGAGTGTAGTGAAAGATGTCAAAACAGTGGGAGCAAATATTTATGAAGTAAAAGTCCAAACTTCATATCTTACTAAATATTTTAAAATAGTCATCAACATTTATCTGTTTTACTTTTCAGTACAAATTGACAATGTCTTCAATTCGCAATCCGATATCTGCAATACTCGACAAACACATATTAATTGGACCTAATTACCTCACTTGGCTAAGAAACCTGAAAATCGTCTTGAATTCGGAAAGGGTAGCATATACACTGACTGAGTCGCCTCCTGTTGATGCTCCGATTAACTGCACTCCTGAGGAATTGCAAGCTTACAAGGAATGGTGTGACCATGACTTGATAGCCAGGTGTTATATGCTGACTTCTATGAATGATGAGCTGCAGAGGCATTTTGAGGATGCAAAGAGTGCTGCTGACATTCATTTGCATCTCAAGGAGCTCTTTGGTGAGCAAATGTAAAATGCCCTATAACTTCTTGCTTGAAAATTTGCGGAAAATTAAAAATTTTCTTTTTAAAAGAAGTTAAATGGCCTCATTCATAAAATCACTGGTGAAGAAAATAAAGTTTGCCAAAAATCACAATTTAAAAATATCCAACGACTGATAAAATGTTTGCGGAATAAAATAACAACTGCTGCTCTGAGGTCCTCGGGTGCCACTACTGCCGACCCAAGCTGGCTCACTGGTCCCCGCCCTCGGCCCTGGCCTCATCAGTACCTACAACAATCAAGTCCAGTGAGCCTAAAGACTCAGCATGCATATATCGCAGGTAACGAGTAAAAATCTGAATTAAAATATGCATGAGATAACATATCCTGTCCTGAGGCATGCTGAAAATAATATGTACTGAGCAATTATAATACGTGCATAACTGAACTTATAATCACAGTAAAAAAAATGTTTGTTCCTTGGATCTTGCACTGAAATAACTGGTAAAATTTTCTGTTGAGATTATGTTTTACGCCTGTGGCCCCTGCACTAAGCTGAACTGATCGGTAACTGGCTACCGGAGAGGCTGAAACTGAACTGAGCTGGCCGGTCACTGGCGACCGGGTGGTACCATACTGAACTGATCGGTCACAGGCGACCGTATAAAATAACACTCCCACATAGTGAATGAACCACAAGCCATATCGCGTAAATCTCAAAAATAATCATTTTCTATTTAATGCACGTAAAATAATTAACTGGCATAATGAAAATGTCCTGTAATTTTACCAACTGGATTGGATTGGATCGTCCCCAGGCTCGCTGCAACCTATATGTGCCATGAAAAATATGCAATAGCTTAAACTTGACAAACTATGCAATTTAGTTCAAAAGATGCGACTATGACGCCTAATGACTTCGCATTTAATCATGACTCCGAGCCAACCTGAACTGACACCGAACCGACGTATAGTCATGATTAAAATACCCTGAAAAATCATAAAATAATGCTCCTAAAATGATAGGGTCGAAATCTAGGTGGAATGGTGGCCAAAACACGAAACGCTCTTTCGAGAGTCAATTTGGCACATCGCACCGTAAATTCTCGTACGACCTTAAAAATGATCCGAATCGTGAACAGTCAAAAACATGACCTTCCTAACTCACTGGAGCACTTTCCAGTCCAAGGCCATAGGCTAGAAGGCGACCGAGAACTCGAACGAGCCTCCGAACCGACACAGCAACTTGCTGTAATTTTCCAGCAGCTGCAACCTTGCTTGCATCGCGTCGTTTGCGAGACTTTTGGCCATTGGGGCTTGAACCACCGACCAAATCCTCTCCACAACATCCCAAGGAATGATTCGAGCCATGGCTAAGGGCCCTAGGCCAGCCACAATCCGCATCACACCATAACTCAAATGACACTCCAACCGAGCCCCACGTGTATGTGTGTGTAGTGATGTACTTTGATCGTTGTCTTGTGTCATTGCAGTGGCCATTTGTTTGACCATGGCACGATCTAGACATCTAGGGACATGGTATGAACCGTGGCTAAGGGCCATAGGCCAACCAAGATCCATACCACTCCACAAACTCGAAACACAAATGCTGTACCAAAACCGAAGGGCAGAGAGGGGAGGGGTTGTTCTTGTTTTTAAATTAAAAACCAATGAGCCATGGACCAAGCCACCAAAAGGGTGACTTAGTCACGTCTTAGAATTGCTAGGGAAGGGATCTAACCATGGCTATAGGCCCTTGGGGCAGCCAGGATCAGATCCTTTCTCCTTGACAGCAACACTGAAATTTTGAGACCCAAACTCTTACCGATGGAAAGTTGCTGTAAATTTCGAATTCCAGCAAGCAAGGTGACTGAAATATTGGACTAAAGTGATCCTAATCCATGTTAGGACATGTCTAGATGTCGCCTTGGGAGCCTGGAATCGAACCAATATCTGAAACTCACAACACAAATCAAACCGTGAAATGCATCTTAAAATCGAAAATTCTGCATGTGTAAGTTTCTGAAATTTGCTGATATAATTCGGTTTTAGCATGATAAAACCTGATCATGTACTGAAAAATAATTGATAATATGACTTGATTGAGGTTTGAAAGAAATCTAGACATGCCTGGTTTCGTTTCGAAAGAAAACGAACGAAACGACGACGACGCGGCACGGAGGAGTGGAACGCTTTCTTGTCTACCTTTCTTGCTCTCGATTATTCTCTCCTCTATTAAGCTACGAACCTCACGGTTTTAACACTCTGAAAATGCTCTGAATTTTGAAATTGGGAGAGGGGAAATGGTTAGGAGTGTGTGAGGGAGATCCACTAATAAAGGGATACCAAGTCTCCCTTCCATTGAAATTTGAAAAGTTGTTGCTATCAAATGATATGTGGGATGGTTCTAGAATGTAAGTGGCCGAATTCTCTCTTGTTTCTAGACTAGGATATGTCCACTAATTAATTAATTAAGGGTGGTCATTAAATGGATAGATTATCATGCTAATAGATGACAAGAAAAGGGTCAAAAGTGAATTGGCATATCATAGTTGACACACTAATGGGGTGGCCGAAATTTGCAATAAAATGAAGGGGAAATATTGTTATCTAGTTGATAATTAATAACTCTTAAAAGCCTCACTAATGCCTTAAATAATTTATTGAATAAAACCCTTAATTAAGTAACTTAAATGAGCTCATTTCTTAATCACCTCAAATAATTAAATTAAATCCTCAGCTTCCCTTTTCAACTTAAATGAACTTACTTCCTAGCTAAATTAACTTCCGGAAGTATTTCTCCAATCTTAAATTCTATCTCAAAACTCCAACTCCGGTCCGGCCTCACTGAAATAACTGAAATGCTAAAAATCAAACTACTGAACTAAAATAATAAATATTTAACTTCAAACAAATGCATTTAAAATAATCATGCAATGAAGTCAACTAAATTTTAAAAATCTAGAATTATGCATGGCTTATACGTCTACTGATTTACGGGTTCTACAGCAAACACGGCCTCTTAGGCATGCTACCATCAAGGAGCTGATCACTTTGCGCATGCGAGATGGATCCTCGGTCCATGAGCATGGCCTGAAGTTGATTGCGCTCGTGGACAAGCTCGTTGGCATGGATCTGATCTTGCCTTCGGAGTTGACCACCGACGTGTTGCTGTTATCATTGCCTAGCTCATTTGATCCTTTTGTGGTGAACTTCAACATGAACAAGATGGAGCCAACCCTTGAGGAGTTGGTGAATATGCTTGTTACATTTGAATCAACCATCAAGAACGAGAAGTTGGTTCTTTATGTGGGTTCTTCATCTGGTACGAAGATTGATCCACATGGGAAGGGAAAGAAGCGTTCTTTCCAACGTCCCAAGAAGAACGTGCCCTTGATGAGGCAATCTCCGAATCCCGTTGAGGCAGCCACACCAGTTAAGGCTGACAAGACTGCTGATGTATGTCATCACTGCAAGAAGCCTGGAAATTGGAGACATAACTGTAGGGAATATCTTTCCCAGAAGAGTTCTGGAAACGGTATGTTCTAAATTGAAGTAAACATTTCAATTTACTCTACATCTTTGGTATTAGATACCGGTTGTGGCTCACATCTTTGTAATGATTTACAGGTGATGGGAAGAAGTAGAAAGCTTAGGGAAGGTGTGACCTTCTTGAGGATGGGCAATGGAGCAAGAGTTACTGCCAAGGCTGTTGAAGATGTTTACTTATTGTTGAACAATAGTTTTAAGTTAAATTTATGAAATGTTTTGTTTGTACCTAATTTTGTGAAAAACATTGTTTCCATTTCTATGTTGATAAAGATGGATATTCTTGTTTATTTAGCAAAGGTGTTTGCAACATTTACAAGAATGAATGTTTAATTGGTACTGGATAACTTGAAAACGATCTCTACAATTTAAAATTGAAAGATATTCCACTAAATGTCCATTCAAAGGCAGACACCATATGAGAGATATGGATGGGTAAGCCTCCCAAATATTCTTGTCTTAGAATATGGGGGTGCCCTGCTTATGTGAAGCAGATAGTGGGAGATAAATTGGATAGTCGATCCATTTTATGCTACTTTGTGGGATATCCAAAGAATTCGGTTGGATACTACTTCTATCATTCGAAAGAAACAAAGGTGTTTGTTTCTAGGAATGCAACCTTTTTGGAAAAGGAATTTCTATTGGATAGAAAAAGGCGAGATGATAGAACTCGAAGATGTTCGAGAGACACCCACAATTATAGAACCCACACTAGAGGAGCCAAGAGAGGAGATACAAGCTCCTAGAAGATCCGAGAGAGTCTCGAGACCACCTATGAGGTAAGGTCTGCTTCTTGAAGAGGGCCATGATGAGCCTAACCTTGAATGTGATCCAAGTACCTTCAAGGAAGCGTTATCTGATGCCGATTTATCCTAATGGCTTGAAACTATGGAATCTGTGATGAATTCCATGCATTCGAACCAAGTGTAGAATCTCGTGGATCCACCTGAGGGAATTGTTCCCATAGGGTGTAAATGGATTTACAAGAGGAAACTTGGGGCGGATGGGAAGGTATTGACCTTCAAGGCGCGATTGGTGGCAAAAGGATAAACTCAAAGACAAGGAGTTGACTTTGAGGAAACCTTTTCTCAAGTTGCAATGTTCAAGTCCATGAGGATTTTGCTAGCCATAACTGCATGGTATGACTATGAGATATGGCAGATGGATGTTAAGACAGCATTTCTTAATGGGGATATTAAGGAAGAGATTTACATGTCTCAACCCGAAGGGTTCATACCTATCGGAAGTGAGCATATGGTATGCAAACTTCAAAGATCTATTTTTGGTTTAAAGCAGGCGTCTAGGAGTTGGAACCTCATATTCGATAGTACAAATCAAAGAGTTTGGTTTTGCTAAGAATCCTGAGGAACCCTGTGTGTATAAGAAGGTCAGTGGGAGTGTTGTGACATTCCTAGTGTTTTATGTTGATGACATTCTAATCATTGGGAATGATGTAGGAATGTTGCAATCAACTAAAATATGGTTAGCAAGTAAGTTCTCGATACAGGACTTGGGTGAAGCATCTTTTGTATTGGGAATACAGATCTATAGAGATAGATCAAGAAGATTGCTTGGTCTCACCCAGTCCACATACATTGATACCATCGTGAAGCGGTTCTTGATGGATGAGTCCAAGAGAGGACATCTACCAATGTGTCATGGCGTGTCCCTATCCAAGTATGTCTCCCAAGACTAATTCAGAGATAGCGGCGATGACAAGCATTCCTTATGCATCTACGATTGGTAGCATCATGTATGGGATGATATCTGCACGTCCTTACGTGGCTTTTGCACTATGTGTAGTGAGTAGATATCAATCGAACCCTGGTCTTCCACACTTGAAAGCTGTGAAAGGCATCCTCAAGTATTTGAGAAGGACCAATAAATTGTTCTTTGTCTGTGGGGTGGAGAACTGAAATTGGAAGGCTATACCGACTCTAGCTTCCAAAGCGATATCGATGACTCGAAGTCAACCTCTGGGTTCGTATTCATGCTCAATGGTGTTGCTGTCTCTTGAAAGAGTTCTAAGCAAGACAGTACTGCGGATTCAACCACTGAGGCCGAATACATTGCTGCATCAGATGCAGCAAAGGAGGCTGTTTGGATAAGGAATTTCGTCCAAGAGTTGGACGTCATTCCTAATATAGTTGCTCTTGTCCCGGTGTTGTGTGACAACACGGGAGCTATAGCTCAAGCAAAGGAGCCAAGGTCTCATCAGAAATCCAAACATGTATTGAGAAAGTACCACATCCTCCGAGAGATTGTGGAAAGAGGAGAAGTGTCGATCGACAAAGTCGGCTCCGCAGATAATGTTGCTGATCCACTAGATAAGCCTTTACCTGGACCATTATTCGAGAAGCATCGCGAATCGATGGGTTCGAAGCATATGGGTAGTTGGCTCTAGTGCAAGTGGGAGATTGTTAGAGTAGGTGCACGTCGAGCCAAGTGTTGGCCGAGTGTTCACAATGAAACTTTATGTATAAACAGTCTTTATTTTAATAATATTTGAATTTATCAATTTTGGCACTTCTTTATCTGTTTACCAATGCTAGTTGCATAGATAAAGCCCTTGATTATACAAATAGTAGAAAGAATATGAGATGCTCATATGATGAGTATCATGAAACTCATATTTGTAATACTGTATATTCTAAACGGTTCCTAGTCGATTCAGCCGCCACTAAGAAGGATATAGGCCGCTCGAGTTCGAGACTAGTATCTGCGATGTGAGCACCATGTTTCATTGGTAGGGGACATTGTGATGTCCGAACCTGCAGATAGGTCCTCCTTGTACAGTGCACTGAACAACCCTCCATAAAAGGACTTTCCAAGTGATTCTCACTTATCGAGTGGAAAAGTCCTAGTTTATGGTTGTACACCATTAGTCCTTATGACCCGGGACAACATTGAGACTCTATGTGCTAGCATTACACTTTGACTTGTTTACCGACTCTCAAGGGATCATCAGGTGGCAAGGTTGGGTGTTTTGTCAAAAAATATAGGAGTCGATGCATTGTTGTCGGGGATTCACCGCTTACCTTCGGGTATGGATATCCTATGTGTATGTAGTATGAAATCTCTGATCAGAGTATGGTGGTATATATGAAAGGAGTTACATAGATTACACCATCGATGCAACTACGACATGACACATAGTATCGATTCATTGACAACTCTCGACATACCAATGGTTGTCGAATCGGTCGGGATATATGAGTTGAAGGGACCGTACTGTACGCTAACCATAATTGAATGGTTCTTGCAGGCACTATCATTTGATACCTAGGGAATCATGTAAGCGATGCTGCTAGGCATTTAACATGATTGGTTGGGTACTACCAGACTTGAGTTCTGACGTTCTTGTAGTTGATAAGTAAGAATGGAGCAATTGGGGTATGCTCGTATAAGGACATGTTTAGTCCGAATCACATAGAGATGTGAACCCACGGCTAGTTGTATCAATGAACCATTGAGGGCCACACAAGTGCTAGCTTTCTAGATCCCGTTGAGAAGTTAAATTAGTTCAATGTGTTGAACGGCTTATAAAGGAGTTTATAAGCGTAAATAAAATATAAGTATGACTTCTATAAGGAGAATGTAATTTTTAATTTGAGAAAGTGTTCCTAAATTAAAAATGGGTCAAACGAGTAATGTATTTGAAAATTGTGATTTTCATAAACATTATTATGGACTAAATTAAATTAATTCAGGTGTTGAATTAATTAAACACTAGTGGACCTAGTAGAGTCCAAATAATTAAATTGATTCAAGTGTTGGATTAATTAAACAACATTGGACCTTTTAGAATTCAATTAGAAATAATTATTAAACTAGTGGGCTTGAGTAAAATCAAGTAAAGTTTTAAATGGACTCAAATGTATTTGAGACATTTAAATAAATTCCATGGGCCTTGTAATTGTTACAAGCCCAAATAGAATGTGCATGGGGAGGTGAAGAGTTGGGAGACAACTTTTTCAATATCCAAGGCATGGCATGCAACATTTTGACTCAACTTTTTCCACAACCAAGAAAAACACTCCTCCTTCTCTCCTCCCCTCACCATGAACGAAATTTGCATGATATTCTCTCCATTTTTTGCTTCTTCAATTGTTGAGGAAACAATACACTTCTCAAAGAAAAATGCTCTAATTTTTCTAGTGCAAAATTAGAGTGGTTCTAGCTAGTTGGTGGTGGGCTTAATATTTGAGCAAGGTGGGCTAAAAGGGAAGCTCGAAGATTATCTTGCCATTCAAGAGCTAAAGTGTTTACACTTTAGTTGGAGCCATCATCAATCTTTTAAGATTGATAGGTACATTTCTATAAACACCCTATGTATGATATTTTGGTGTTTTTATATATGCTACATGCTAGTACTAGTGGTGCTCGAATTTTCTTGTAAAAATCGAAAATTTTGAGCTTCCGTTGCGCATTCGGGCACCCTAAAATCGATTCCTTTCAACTCGCTACCCGATTCATGATCTTGAATTGGCTACCATTGTATTTGCATTGAAGATTTGTCGTCACTACCTATACGGTGAGAAATTCGAAATCTATTCTGATCACAAGAGTTTGAAATATTTATTTTCACAGTCAGAACAGAATATCGGACAACAAAGATGGCTTGATTTATTGAAAGATTTTGATTGTGAAATCAAATACTATCTAGGAAAATCGAATGCAGCAGCTGATGCACTGAGTCGAAAGGTATGTTCTTTATCCTTGTCAACGATTGTTGTTTCAAATTTGATTGAAAATTGCTGTCTTTCTGGATTAGTATTTGAGACAAATTGTCAACCTATGAGATTGTATACTATTCAAGTTGAACCACAGATGATTTTTCCAATTAAAGAAGCACAGAAAGTTGATTAGAATGTTCATAACACGATGATGATGGTGAGATCAGGGCATCAATCAGAATATCAGGTTCTTGATGATGTATTATATGTGAATAATCGACTTTTCGTGCCAGATGTTTCAGACTTGAAACAACATATTTTGACATTAGCGCACTGTAGTCGTTTGAGTATTCATCCTTGTGGCAGAAAAATGTACAATGATCTGAAGAAACAGTTTTGGTGGAAACAGATGAAAGAAGACATTGCAGATTTTGTTTCCAAATGTTTGAATTACCAACAGGTGAAAGCCGAAAGAAAGAAACCAGGAGGTTTGTTGCATAGCTTCTCTATTCCAGAATGGAAATGGGATCACATTTCCATGGATTTTGTTACGAAGTTACCACGATCCTCCATAGGTTGCGATGCGATTTGGGTCGTTATTGACAGATTGACCAAATCAGCATGTTTTATTCCGTTTAGAATGATGTATAGACATAACCAGATGGCAGAGATCTATGTTAGAGAAGTGGTCAGATTGCATGGTGTGCCTAAGTCCATTGTATCAGATCGTGATCCTCGAATTACTTCACACTTTGGGCACAGTTTGCAACAGGCTCTAGGTACAAAATTACATTTGAGTACTGCATATCATCCTCAGACAGACGGAAAGTCAGAGCGGACTATCCAGACATTGGAGGATATGCTGAGAGCTGTAGTGCTAGATTTTGGCACTAGCTGGCAAGATTCTTTGCCACTTTGTGAATTTTCGTACAACAACAGCTATAAGACGAGTATAGAGATGGTTCCGTTTCAAGCGTTGTACGGAAAAAAGTGCATATCCCTTCTTTATTGGGATGAGATATCTGAAGTACCTGAACTTGGGCTTGATATGATTCGAGATTTGACTGAGAAAGTAAAGCTGATTCAGCAGAGAATGAAGATAGCTCAAGATAGACAGGCCAAATATAGAGATATTCGACATCGACCGTTAGAGTTTGAGTAAGGAGACAGAGTGTTTTTGAATATTTCTCCTTTCAGAGGCATTGTCAGATTTGGCAAGAAAGGAAAATTATCTCCTCGCTATATTGGGCCGTATGAGATTTTGGAGAAGATAGGTACTCGTGCCTATCGACTCGCTATTCCTCCTTCTCTATCTGAAATACATGTTGTCTTTCATGTATCTATGTTGAGGAAATATCTTCCTGATGCTTCTTATGTTCTTCAGCCAGATGAGGCAGAACTTGATGAAACTCTGAGTTATTTTGAAAAACCGATCCAGATTCTAGATCGTAAAGAAAAGCAGCTCAGAATAAAGACTATTCCGCTTGTGAAAGTTCAGTGGAGTCGTCATGGAATTGAAGAAGCTACTTGGGAAGACATGAGACAGAAATTACCCGAGTTATTTCATTGATGTGAGTTTTCTTATTTAGTTCTGTATATCTCCTTCTTGTATGTGATTTGATTAACTGTTATTTTGGGGACGAAATAAGATCTTAGAGGGGGTTAATCTGAGATTATTAATTCATAAATTGATGTGATTATAGAAGGACCAATCCGAGGCACGATTCGAGATAGCATGTTTGGGGATCCAGACGCTAACTCATCTTCTTAATCATCATTAGGATTAATTGGGAACAATTAATTAAATTTGGTCATAAATTTTTTTTTTTAAATGGTGAACACCTTATAAACAAGTGTACAATTTTCTATAACAAAATAGGTCTCATCTCATTCACATCACAAGATCAAGTTAAATGTCTACAACATGATCCATAGTACAAGTTTAGTACAAAAGAAAATCATAACAAACTATTGTTCATCAACTACATATAAAGTGATGAAGATCAACTCTACTTCTGGGTCCGAATCTCCACTCTAAACTCAATCTCTCATCCTCTTCTCGACCCTTGATCCTGTCCCACCTGTTGTCATGCACACATACACAAACAACAACGGCCGGATAACTCCGGTGAGAAATATATTTCAAGTATAAACAAGGTATACATGCATTTCATATAAACATATATAAAAGCATAGAACAGTTATAAATACCATGTATCATAATCTGAAAGACATGAATCGATATAAAACTTTAAATCAAACTCTTTGACTCTTAATATCTGACTTGACTCTTATCTAGGGATCCCTGTTCCCGGACTTTGGTACATCATATCGAATCTCTACAATAGGAGTCGATCTACTCCTAAGCAACATCAATACAAACCAAATGTCCAATGACTTGGCACCTCTGCCACAGACTCAATACATGCTTTGCTATAAATCAATAGACTAAGCATATCAATCTCAAGAATTGCAAACGTCAAAGCAATTACAATAAAGTATGTGGTTTTGGGAAACTCAAGCAATCTCAGACTCGAGTCGTATCTTCCCAGTTAAACATTGATTTATACCTTTCTTTTGCCGATCTGACGAAGTCGAAGTCTTGAATTCGAAGTTGTCACCACTCAATCTTGCAATGACATTGGAATATACAATATCAATATATAACTCAATCAATACTGGATATGATCAGAACTCAATCTAATTCTGTTTCGATGGCATAACGGCACAATCTCGATATACCCAGCAATATAATATCAACAGATACAAATCTCAACAACTCATAATCGATCGATAAACATAATTCCAATACCAAATCTGTATATTTTCAATCAAATCAAATCTGAAAATGAAAACGATTTCATACGGTATCCGTTCCTCAATCCGGTTTTGATTATAACCACAAACTCAGGAACACATAATAATAATCATATCATGATTCCTTCAATATCATATTTTCGAATCATATCAAAAAGTAGTAAAACTTACGTCTTTTTGAAGCCTTTGTGAAGAGGAACACAGTACTAAACTCGGAATAAAATTCTGACGGACGGATCTTGTAAAATTGCATTTCTAGAATTTGAAAAGCTCCGAGGACTTCTTTTCCATGGACTCTCGGTTTCCTCCTTTGAAATTTTGAAGAAAAATTAAGTTTTGAAGGACGCTTATTCATGTCTCCATGCATGGCAAGACAAGTGGCAACCTTTCATACTTCATTGCTCGCACAAATGCGCGCCCTACCTTCGCGCATATGCATGAGACCTACTGTCTCGACATAAGTCAAATACATCTGCTCACGCATATGCGCGCCCCGTCTTCGCTCATATGCACGAGACCTACTATCTCGGCACTTCTTCATTCCACATGCTCGCGCATAAGTGCGCCTCTTCTCGCGCATATGCGCGAGGTCTTCTGCCTTGCTCGCGTATATGCGCGGCTCGAGCAGCGCATATGCGCGAGACCTTCTGTCCTCGCACAACACAATAACACATGCTATCTCAAATCGTGCCTCGGAGTGGTCCTTCTATAATCACATGAATTCATAATCAATAATCTCAGATTAACAGAATAAAATCTCGGGCATTACAATTCTCCCCCTCTAAGATCTTATTTCGTCCCCGAAATCACAGGCAATCAAATCACATACAAGAAGGAGATATACAAAAGCTAAATAAGAAAACTCACATCAATGAAATAACTCTGGAAATTTGTGTCTCATATCTGATTCAGTTTTCCAAGTAGCTTCTTCAATGGCATGACAACTCCACTGAATTTTGACAAGCGGAATAGTTTTCGTTCTGGTCTGCTTTTCTTTACGATCTAGAATTTGAATCGGTTTCTCAAAATAACTCCGAGTTTCATCAAGTTCTGCCTCGTCTGTCTGAAGAACATGAGAAGAATCAGGAAGATACTTCCACAGCATAGACACATGAAAGACATCATGTATACCAGATAGAGAAGGAGAAATAGCAAGTCGATAGGCACGAGTACCTATCTTCTCCAGAATCTCAAACGGACCGATATAGCGTGGAGATAATTTTCTTTTCTTGCCAAATCTGACAATACCTCTGAAAGGAGAAATCTTCAAAAATACTGTCTCCGTGCTCAAATTCTAACGGTCGACGTCGAATATCTGCATATTGGACATGTCTATCCTGAGCTGTCTTCATTCTCTGCTGAATCAACTTCACTTTCTCAGTCATATCTCGAATCATATCAGGCCCAAGTTCAGGTACCTCAGATATCTCATCCCAATAAAGATGGGATCTGCATTTATTGCCGTACAACGCTTCAAATGGAGCCATCTCTATACTCGTCTGATAGCTGTTGTTGTACGAAAATTCACAAAATGGCAAAGAATCTTGCCAGCTAGTGCCAAAATCTAACACTACAGCTCTAAGCATATCCTCCAATATCTGGATAGTCCGCTCTGACTGTCCGTCTGTTGGAGGATGATATGCAGTACTCAAATGTAATTTCGTATCTAGAGCTTGTTGCAAACTGTGCCAAAAGTGCAAAGTAAATTGAGGATCACGATCTGATACGATAGACTTCGGCACACCATGCAATCTGACCACTTCTCTGACATAAATCTCTGCCATCTGGTCATATCTGTACGTCATTTTGTAAGGAATAAAACATGCTAATTTGGTTAATCTGTGAATAATGACCCAAATTGCATCGCAACCTCGGGAGGATCGTGGTAGCTTCGTAACAAAATCCATGGAAATGTGATCCCATTTCCATTCTGGAATCGATAAGCTATGCAATAGACCTCCTGGTTTCTTTCTTTCTGGTTTTACCTGTTGGAAATTCAAACATTTGGATAAAAACTCTGCAATGTCTGATTTCATCTGTTTCCACCAAAACTGTTTCTTCAGATCATTGTACATTTTTCTGCCACCAGGATGAATACTGAAACGACTACAGTGTGCCTCTGCCAAAATCTGGTATATCAAATCTGAAACATCTGGCACAACAAGACGATTATTCGCATACAGTAAATTATCACGAACCTGATATTCTTATTGATGCCCTGATCTGACCATCAACATCGAGTTCTGAACATTCTGATGAGCTTTTTGTGCTTCTTTAATTCGAACAATCAACTCTGGTTCAACTTGAATGGCATAAAGTCTCAAAGGTTGATAATTTGTATCAAATACTAATCCAGACAGACAGCAATGTTCAATCAAATTCGAAACACCAATCATCGATAAGTATAAAGAACATAACTTTCGACTCAGTGCATCAGCTGCTGCATTCGATTTTCTCGGATAATATTTGATTTCACAATCAAAGTCCTTCAATAAATCAAGCCATCTACGTTGCCTCATATTCAATTCAGACTGTGAAAAGAGATATTTCAAACTTTTGTGATCAGAATAAATCTCAAATTTCTCACCGTATAGGTAGTGTCGCTAGATCTTCAATGCGAATACAATGGCAGCCAATTCAAGATCATGAATCGGATAGCGAGTCTCATGTGATTTCAATTGTCAATAACATGTCCTCGCTGCATCAAAACACAACCCAATCATCTGTGAGAAGCATCATAATAAACAACAAAATCACCAGTACCTGACGGGATAGTCAACACCGGAGCACTGGTCAATCTCTTCTTCAATTCTAGGAAGCTATATTCACAATGCTCTGACCAAACAAAAGGTGCATTCTTCTTAGTCAACTGAGTAATCGGCTTCGCAATACTGGAGAAATCTTTAATAAATCGACGATAGTATCCTGCTAAACCCATAAAAATGTGTATCTCTGGCATTGAGGTCGGTCTAGGCAACTGATCACAGCCTCGACTTTTCTAGGATCAACAAAAATACCATCTCCAGATATAATATGTCTCGAAAGTATCACTTGCTTCAGCCAAAACTCACATTTAGACAGCTTAGCATATAGTTTCTCATTTCTCAGAATCTTCAATACAGTTCTCAGATGCTCAGCATGATCAATCATATTTTTGAAATAAATTAGGATATCATCAATAAAGATAATCACAAAATCATCACGATACTTCTGAAATATACAGTTCATCAAACCCATAAATACAGCCGGAGCATTCGTTAAACCAAACGGCATGACTATAAACTCATAATGGCCATACCTGGTTCTGAAAGCTGTCTTCGATATATCAGAATCTCTGACTCTCAGCTGATGATATCGAGATCTCAGATCGATCTTGGAATAAACAGAAGAACCCTGCAACTGATCAAATAAATCATCGATACGAGGCAAAAGATATTTGTTCTTTATCGTAGCCTTGTTTAGTTGCCGATTGTCAATGTAGAGTCTAATTGAACCATCTTTCTTTCTGACAAACAATATTGGAGCACCCCAAGGAGAAACACTCGGTCTGATGTAACCCTTGGCCAGTAAATCTTCTAACTGCTCTTTCAATTCTTTCAATTCAATCGATGCCATTTTGTATGGAGTTTTAGAAATAGGAACAGTACCTGGTATCAATTCAATACTGAAGTCTATTTCTCGGATTGGAGGCAAACCCGGAATCTCATCTAGAAATACATCAACAAACTCACATACCACTGGCAAATCTGCCAATGACGGGCTCGATTTCAGTACGTCTCTTGAATACTCAAGGAATCCCTCTGCTCCTTTCTGTAATAATCGAGTCATAGACAACACAGATATCAAAAGAATTCTAGATCTAGAACCATTACCGTAAAATTTCCATTCATCAGCCATTTCAGGTCTGAATCTCACAATTTTCTGGAAACAATCTACGGTAGCTCTGTACTTGGTCAACATATCAATACATATAATGCAGTCAAAATCAGACAAACAGAGTACAATACAATCTAACTCAATCTCATTCCCATCATACTGCAGTATACAATGTTTAACAGACTTCACTGATATAAGACCTCTCCCCAAAGGTGAAGAGACAGATACTACAACAGATAATGACTCAACAGGCAAATCATGAATCAATGCAAATCGCTCAGATATAAAAGTATGGGATGCACCGGTATCAATCAATACATAATCAGAGTAACCACAAAGAGAACAGTTACCTGCAACAACATCATCAGGTTCTTCCTGGGCCTGTACTTCAGTCAATGCAAACACTCTGGCCTGTTGTCTCGGAGACTGGCTAACAGTCTGGCTTCCTCCTGGCCTCTACTGTGACTGAGTAGTAGGTGGTGGCTGGAAAGAGTGAACAGCAGATGATCGTGTATCAATCTGAGCCACTGATCCAGATGATTCTGCTCCCTGGGATCATAGAGAACTTCACTGTGGACAGACTCTAGCAAAATGTCACTGCTGTCTGCAGATATTGCAACTACCAAACACTCCTTGGCATTGCTCTGTGGGATGTCTTCCTCCAAAAGTTCTGCAATAGACCCCTGTATAACCCTGGCTCTGTCGTGAACCACTGGAGCTAGATGAACTACTACCAGACTTCTTGAACTGTTTCCATCGAGCTTTCAAATGATATTTCTTCCCACTGCTGCTACTGCCACTATCAAATCTGGGAGGGGGTTGGTGGAATGGAACTAAGGGTTGTTGCTGTTTCGGTTCTGGAGCAACATACGAAGCTCCTTTTTGTCTAATCAAACCCGCTTCTGCTCCTTTGGCTTGGTTCAAAAAATCAGCAAAGTTATTCGATCTCCCAGCATTTACCAGTGTAAAGATCTCAGGATTCGATCCACTGATGAACTGATCAGCCACTGCTTCATCGCTCTCAGCAACATGCAGAGCAAATCGTAACAAGGTAGAGAACTTGGCCACATATTCTTTTAGTTGACCCTGTCTCAGATTAGCAAACTCTGCACCCTTGTCTTTCCTGTATGATACTGGGAAGAATCGTTGATAAAATTCAGTCTTAAATATCTTCCAGATAATAACTGTACCTCGATGCTCCAAAGCCCTCGTAGTCGTGAGCCACCAATTCTTTGCAACATAATGCAATTGATGCCCAATCAGTCTAACTCTTTGTTCATCTGTGTAGTCAAGGGAATCAAACAACATCTCAATATCATCTAGCCAACTCTCACAGTCAAGAGAATTCTCTGTGCCTTTCAAAGTCGATGGTTTGAACGACTGAAATCTCTTCAACAATGTCTCCATGGGTGTCGCTGTAACATTCATCGGATTAGTAGAGGTACTACTCTGTTCTGGGATTCTTCGAGGAGGCATATCTGATTATCAAAAGGATTAGCAACCAAATATAACAAATCTGTTTCAGTCCTCCTCTGATCATCTTACTGCTGATCAAGAATCGGTTCTGATTCATTCTTCAGTAGTACACGTTTCCAATTAAATCAAATAATAAGGTAAACATGTATTAAAGCAGTAAAACATGTTGTCATCACAAAAGCAAGGAAAGAAAACTCAATCTACCCCGCTCACTCTCTTCTAGGTCAGTCTAAGGGATCTACTGCTCTGATACCCGCTGTTGTGGGGACCCGAACGCTAAATCATCTTCTTAATCATCATAAGGATTAATTGGGAAAAATTAATTAAATTGGGTCATAAAATTTTTTTTTAAATGTTGAACACCTTATAAACAATTGTACAATTTTCTATAACAAAATAGGTCTCATCTCTTTCACATCACAAGATAAAGTTAAATGTCTACAACATGATCCATAGTACAAGTCTAGTACAAAAGAAAATCATAACAAACTATTGTTCATCGACTACATATCAAGTGATAAAGATCAACTCTACTTCTGGGTCCGAATCTCCACTCTAAACTCAATCTCTCATCCTCTTCTCGGCCCTGATCCTGTCCCACCTGTTGTCATGCACACATACAAACACAACAACAGCCGGATAACTCCGGTGAGAAATATATTCCTAGTATAAACAACGTATACATTCATTTCATATAAACATATATAAAAGCATAGAACAAGTATCAATAACATGTATCATAATCTGAAAGACATGAATCGATATAAAACTGTAAATCAAACTCTTTGGTTCTTAATCTCTGACTCGACTCTTATCTTGGAATCCCGGTTCCCGCACTTTGGTACATCATATCGAATCTCTACAATAGGAGTCGATCTACTCCTAAGCAACATCGATACAAACCAAATGTCCAATGACTTGGCACCTCTGTCGAAGACATGGCACTTTTGCCACAAACTCAATACATGCTTTGCTATAAATCAATAGACTAAGCATATCAATCTCAAGAATTGCAAACGTCAAAGCAATTAAAATAAAGTATGTGGTTTTGGGAAACTCAAGCTATCTCTGACTCGAGTCACATCTTCCCGGTAAAACATTGATTTATACCTTTCTTTTGTCGATCTGACGAAGTCGAAGTCTTGAATTCAAAGCTGCCACCACTCAATCTGGCACTGAAATTCGAATATACAATATCAATATATAACTCAATCAATACTGGATATGATCATAACTTAATCTAATTCTGTTTTGACGGCATAACGGCACAATCTCCATATACCCAGCAATACAATATCAATAGATACAAATCTCAACAACTCATAATCAAACGATAAACACAATTCCAATACCAAATCTGTATATTCTCAATCAAATTTAATTTGAAAATGATAACAATTTCATACGGTATCCGTTCCTCAATCCGGTTTCGATTATACGATTACCACAAACTCAAGAACACATTATAATAATCATATCAAGATTCCTTTAATATCATATCTTCGAATCATATCAAAAACTAGTAAAACTTACGTCCTTTTGAAGCCTTTGCGAAGAGGAACACAGTACTAAACTCGGAATAAAATTCTGACGGACGGATCTTGTAAAATTGCATTTCTAGAATTTGAAAAGCTCCGAGGACTTCTTTTCCATGGACTCTCGGTTTCCTCCTTTGAAATTTTGAAGAAAAATTAATTTTTGAAGGAGGCTTATTATACATGTCTCCATGCATGGCAAGACAAGTGGCAACCTTTCATACTTCAATACTCGCGCATATGCGCGCCCTACCTTCGCGGATATGCGCTAGACCTACTGTCTCGGCATAAGTCAAATACATCTGCTCGCGCATATGTGCGGCCCTTCTTCGCTCATATGCGCGAGACCTACTGTATCGGCGCTTCGTCATTCCACATGCTCGCGCATATGCGCGCCTCTTCTAGTGTATATTCGCGAGTTCTTCTGCCTTGCTCGCACATATGCATTCGTGTCGCGTAAATGTGCAAGACTTTCTGTCCTCACACAACACAATATCACATGCTATCTCAAATCGTGCATCGGAGTGGTCCTTCTATACTCACATCAATTCATAATCAATAATCTCAGACTAACAGAATAAAATATCGGGCATTACAGCATGTGACATTGTATTGTGCGAGGACAGAAGGTCTCGCGCATATGCGCGAAATGAGCTGCGCATATGAGCGAGCAAGATAGAAGACCTCGCGCATATGCGCAAGATGAGGCGCGCATATGCGCGAGCATGTGAAAAAGCCAAGTGCCGAGACAGTAGGTCTCGCGCATATGCGCGGGGACAGGGCGCGCATCTGCGCGAGCTGATGAATCATGGATTGCCGAGATAGAGAGTCTCGCCCATATGCGCCGGTGAAGGTCCCGCATATGCGCGAGACGTGCACCTTAAAGATTAAGCCACTTGTTCTTGGCATGCAACAAAAGGATGACCTTCCTTCATTTCTCTTCAAATTTGGCAGCAAAGAACCGAGAAAGCTTCATGAAATCTTCCAGCTTTTCATTCTATGAATTTGAGTGTTATACAAGATCCGACCGTCTGATTTTCGATGCGACAATAGTTTCGTACTCCTCTTGTGAAGAACTTCAAAAGAACGTAAGTTTCTTATGTTTTGTTATGATTCGAAAACTTGGTGTTGAAAGAATCATGATATGATTGATATTATGTGTTCCCGAGATTGTGGTAATCGTATAATCGAAACCGGATCGAAGAATGGACACTGTATGAAATTGTTATCATTTTCAGACTTGATTTGATTGAGAATATACATATTTGGTATTGGAATTGTGTTTATCGGTTGATTATGAGTTGTTGAGATTGGTATCTGTTGATATTGTATTGCCGGTATTTCCAGACTGTGCTGTTATGCCGTCAAAACAGAATTAGATTGAGTTCTGATCTTATCGAGTATTGCTTTTAGTTGTATTTGATATTGTACTCCTCAATAATGATTCCAGAATTGGTATTGAAGACTTCGAAGACTGAACAGAGCCAGATTGATATTTGATTTCGTTGACCCGATTGATCTACGAAAAGAAATGTAGAACCCGTAAATTGGACTACGTATAAGCCATGCATAATTTCTAGTATTTAAATTAAAATGATTTTTATTGCATGAGTATTTAAATTCTTTTCTTTAAATTTAATTATTTGATGCAGTAGTTTAATTGTTACCTTTCAGTTAAATAAGTGAGGCCGGACTGGAGTTGGAGTATTGAGATAAAATTTAATATTAAGAAAACATTCCTAGAATTTATTTAAGATAAATAATAAGTTAAATTTAATGTAAAAGAATAAGGAATTATTTAAATAATTTGAGATAAGTAGTAAATAAAGTTCAATAATCAATTTCTTAATTCACTAAAATATTTAATGGGTAGATAAAACACTAGAGATTTAAAATTCAATAATTAAGAAATATTTTCCCTCCATTTTATTCAAATTTTTGGCCACCCCATTTCTAGAAGATTTGGTTTTTTTTTTATTTGCAACTCAACTTTGATTCCTTTCCATATCCATTTCATGGTAGTTAATCCCTTCAATGTAATCATCAATAATTAATAATTTAAGCAATTTCCTACCCACATTTTTTATGACAAATTCGGCCCCTCCTTCATTAATTTAAAGATATTTGACAACCCATTCCTTTAATATCTCTCCTTGCCTTTTCTTGCTAGATAATTCCCTAAATTTTATTCTCCATTAATTAATATTTAAGCAATATTCTCCCTTATTTTATAAGCATAAAATCGGCCACCCCTTATTTTTAAGGATTTAAAATTAGTTTATCGACTCATTCCTTATTATCTTTCCATAATCTTTCTTGGTAGATGATTTTTCCCCACTTTTAAATCACCAACAAATAATTAATTAAGCCATATTTCTCCATTGTTCCTAGACCTAATCATCGACCAAGTGCATTCCAACTATCCTTCAAATCTTTTGATATCAAACCTCCTAACAAATTCTAGGATAGCAAGATTTGATCTTGCCATTTTCTCCACTTTAATTAATAGATTTTCCTTCATTCCTCCCAACCATTCTCCCCCTCCCTTTCACCGAAATTGAGAGAAATTCTCAGAGTAAAAACCGTGGGAAAACCGAGAGAAACAAGAAAGAAAAATCGAGTAGCATAGTGAGTAAGCGAAGCACTCCGCCTCCTCCGCGCCGCGTCGTGTTTTCTTTTGTTTTCTTCAAAACAAAAATCCAGGCATGACTATATTTCTTTCACTCTTCAATCAAGGCATAGTATTATTTTTTAAAAACATCACACTCATGGATTTATGGCATGAAAACCGAATTACATAATAGAATTTTCGAACAACACATGAACATATTTTTGGCCCCTTCTTGTATGCTTCACGGTCTTGTCGTTTTTGGTGTGTACAGGTGGTTGGCTCAATCCTAGACTCCCAAGGATGTATCTAGACATGTACTAGGACATGTTAGGAACACGTTGGTCCATTGGTTCAAGCCCCATGCAAGCTGAAATTCAGAAATGACAGCGACTTCCCCTTAGTGTCATATTGTGTTCGATTTTCGAGTTTGCTGTCCAAGGAGGATGTTTCTGATCTTGGCTGCCCTAGGGGCTATAGAAATGGTTAGAATATCTCTTTGTTATGACTAAGATGTGACCAAGTCGGTATTTCAAAGCTTGGTCCATGATGGAATCGGTTTTTTCAAATAAAAACAAGCACAGCCCCTTCGACCCCTTCATTTTCTGCATGTGTATCTTCGGTTTTGTGGTGTTGTGTTGATTTTGGTTGGCCTCTGGCCCTTAGCCACGATTCATACCATACCCCTTGACGTATAGATTGTGCCATGGTCAATTAAATGGCCACTGGAATGGTCCGTGACAGCAAGCGAAGCAAATCTCCCCACGCGTGTAGTTGGTTGTGGGCTGAATTGTGGCTGGCCTAGGGCCCTTAGCCATGATTCTAGCCATGCCTTAAGGTGTTGGGAAGAGGCTCTGGTTAGTGGTTCAAGCCCCAATGGCCATTTTCCTCGCAAACAACGCAAAGAAATGCTGACACTGCTGCTGTATTTTTTTTTTACAGCTAGTGGTGTTGCGGCTCAGGGGTGCGTTTCGAGTTCTCTATTGGCTTCTAGCCTATGACCTTGGACTGTACAGTACCCCATTGAGTTAGAAAGGTCATGATTTTGTCCGTTTGCGATTTGGTCAAGTCTAGAGGTCGTACGAGAACTTACGGTGCAATGTGCCAAAGTGACTCTCGAAAGAGCGTTTCCTGTTTTGACCTCCATTCACCAAAATTTCGAGTATTGTAATTCTAGGGGCATTATTTCATCATTTTAGGCGTATTTTAATCACGAATAAATGAGGGTTTGGGTTGGTACGGAGTCATGATTAAATACGAAGTCGTTGGGCGTAATTATCTCGTTTTTGGATTTAATTACAAAGTTTGGTCAAGAAAATCATTTGCATATTTTTCATGTAAAATTTAGGTCTGCAGCGAGCCTGGGAACGATCCAACCCATTCGGTAAAATTAATACAGGATATTTAATTATGTTATTTAACTAAATTACGTGCAAAAATATAAAATATTCATTTTTGAGACTTATGCGATATTGCTTGTGGCCACTTCATTATCATGGGATTATTACTTCACCCGGTGGTCACTTATCGGTTCAGTTCATTTCATTTATTGGTACGGATATCCAGTCCAAGGGCTGTGATGATCTCTACCGCCCAGTATACTGTGGTTTAGTCTGATCAGGCGATCCAGTTCAGTTCAGTTCAGGGGCCACTTCCATAGAACATAATCTCAACAGAAAATTTATGACATGTTATTTTATTACAGGGCTCGATTGAGCAAACATTTTACTTACGACTTTAAGTTCAGTTATGCACGTATTATAATTACTCATGACATGATATTTTACGTTACGCCAGACTCATGATATTTTACAATGCATGCAACTTTATTATTATTACTTTTTATTTTTGATATATGCATACTGAGTTTTTAGACTCACTAGACTTGATTGTTGTAGGTACTGATGAGGTCGGGATCGAGGGCGGGGACCAGTGAGCCATCTTGGGTCGGCAGTAGTGGAACCCGAGGACCTCATTTTCAGCATTTACCATTTTTATGCCCAAACATTTTATCTTTGTTGGATTATTTTAAATTTTTATTTTGCAAACAATAATTACTTCCGCTGTGCTATTTTGAACATTAAACTCTATTTATCAGTTTATTTTACGAATGAGGCAATTTACTAATTTGAAAAGAAAATTTTAAATTTTTCCGCAAATTTTCAAATACGAATTTCGGGCCTCTACGAAAAAGGTATAAATCAATGTTAAACCGGGAAGATACGACTCGAGTCAGAGATAGCTTGAGTTTCCCAAAACCACATACTTTATTGTAATTGCTTTGATGTTTGCAATTCATGAGATTGATATGCTTAGTCTATTGATTTATAGCAAAGCATGTATTGAATCTATGGCAGATGTGCCATGTCTTTGACAGAGGTGCCAAGTTACTAGACATTTGGTTTATATCGATGTTGCTTAGGAGTAGATCAACTCCTATTGTAGAGATTCGATATAGAAGGCCAAATTCTGGGAATAAGAATGTACAACCATCTAGCTGGAAAGAGTAGGTGGGAGACTGTTGCGATCTTATTCGAACCGGGATCCCTAAATAAGAGTCGAGTCAAGATTAAGAGTCAAAGAGTTTGATTTACAGTTTTATATGGATTCATGTTTTTCAGATTATGATACATGTTATTGATAACTGTTTTATGCTTTTATATATATTTATATGAAATGCATGTATACGTTGTTTATACTGGGAATATATTTCTCGCCGGAGTTATCCGGCTGTTGTTGTGTTTATATGTGTGCATGACAACAGGTGGAACAGGATCAGGGTCGAGAAGAGGATGAGAGATTGAGTTTAGAGTGGAGATTCGGACCCAGAAGTAGAGTTGGTTTTCATCACTTGATATGTAGTGGATGAACATTAGTTTGTTATGATTTTCTTTTGTACAAGACTTGTACTTTGATATTGTTGTAGATATTAAACTTGATCTTATATTTGAATGAGATGGGACCTAACTTGTTGTAGAACTTTGTATACTTGTTTATAAGGTATTTAACTTTTAAAAAAAAAAATTTATGACCTAGTTTATTTAATTGTTCCCAATTAATCCTATTGATGATTCAAAAGAGGAGTTAGCGTCCGGTTCGCCACAAACGTGGCACGATTTTCTTTGAAGAAAAGTAACAAAACTAGCTGGTAAATATTAAGAGGATGGGGACGGCTGCACTCTTGTTCTAAGAACCCTAATTATCCAATATAAATCTGAATATGAAATGTGTATGTGTGTGTTGTGTGTTTAGGCATGAATGTGTGTGTGTGTGTGTGTGGGGGTGTGTGCATGAGTTTAGGTTAAAAATTAGGCAAATAATTTGCTTAATTAATAATTAACAATTAATTAAAATACTAACCTTCCTCTAACTTTAAATAACAATCTCTTGATTTAAAAATGAAATACACACTTGCTAAACTTTAAAAGTTTTAAAATCCTAAAATCACCAATTAAATCCATTAGTCTTTAAAAATGCTAAAAACTAAATAAATCTTTTAAAATGCATCAATCCTAACTTAAAATAAAATACCACATTTTAAAATCGCCCAAATCGTCGCCAGTTCCTTTTCCTCGACCCCGCATCGAATAATCGCCTGAAACGTGGAACTAAAGAAAACATTTAATGTCCATCACATAAATTTAATTAATTTAAATAATGCGTTTGAATAAATCATGCATCGCTAAAAATCCATTTAAACTTGAATAAATAATTTAACAATTAAATAAATGCATGTGTTTTATGTGTACTGAATTTTGGGCTCTACAATACACCTTTGTGTGTTTCTCAAATAAAACTTATCAAAGTTTAATATTTTGTGGCGTTTGTCGATTGTTCTTCACTCGGATTGTCAAAGACGAGTTCTTTGAAGGTTCGCTTGAATTTCGATTGTTTATCATTCGTTAATATTTGTTGCTAAATTCTTTAATTTAAAGGTGAATATTACAACCTTACTTGTGTCAAAAAGATCGGGACAATACAATCATTTCTTTATTTCATCGAATCGAGGGCGTGACTCTGTTTTGAGCGCGTTTGCTTTTCGTGGGTTGAAGAATCGCCTCATCATGGATATCAAAAATCTAGTTACCAAACTAATTAAAACTCTAAAATAGGAAACTAAATTTTCTGAAATTGCGCCGCGCGCATATGCGCGCCCCATACCCGCGCATATGCGCGGATGTCTCTGCCTATGTGTTGAACAATTCTTCCTCGCGCGCATGTGAGTGCACTAGTTCCGCGCATATGCGCGAAGTCCTCTGTCCGTGCTTCTGAAAATCCTTCTTGCGCGCATATGCGCGCCTCGTCCAGTGCATGTGCGCGACCTCTCGCGCATATGCGCGTCATACATTCGCGCATGTGCGAGAGGTTTTCTGACCACTGTCCTCTCGAGCCATTTTGCACTCACATGCTTGGTTGCTCGGGACTCCTTTATTATATTCTTTGTTGAAATCCACAACTTGCTTGAATATGCTTGATTCATCATCATTAAGCTTGATATTCCGAGACAACAATGCTTCTTAATTCTTCTTCCAACTATTTGCACGTCACGCCCGATCAGATTCATATCATACTCCCCTTTTTCAAAAAGATTTGTCCTCAAATCTTGCCCACCTACACAAAAACGAAGCAAGTTAGTAATAACAAGGATGATATTATCAACATGCATACCTTTAAGCCCAAGTTTGTAGGTGCTATCATCGGCTCGCTCCAACAGCACTTGTAATCCCAACTTCACGGTTGCCCTGTCTATGTATTCACCTATTACTACGGATGATATATGTAACGTACTGTACTTTTTACTACTTAAAATTTGCGGAAAAATTTAAAATTCTCTTAAATAAAAGGTGAACCTTCAAAATTCGATAAAATAAACTGTACGTCCCAAAAGTAGTTGCAACAAAAGATCTAAAATAAAGTTTGACAAAAGTAGTTGTTTAAAATCTCATAACCAGCAGTGTGAAATCAGAGTATTTGAGTTTTCATAAAAACTTAAAACTTGGGCGGTCCTCGGGTCTAGCATCCTTGGCGTCGAGGGATTCGTTGGATCTCGCTTGAGGTTACTGCTGCACATACTATTATAAGTTCAAACACTTATCTTGCATAACTTATACGTAGGTAACTCGTGCTCGCCACCGAAGTAAATAAATAGCTTAAAACATTCTAGATCACTCGGGACTTGACCTCGTTTAATAATCGTACTAAGCCATGCTATAGAATTTTAAAACAAATCCTATATGTTTTTACATAAATAAATTTGAACCATCGTACTAAATCATGATATAGAACTCCATGTCGGGGTTCGTGTAGGTACACAAAAATCGATATTTTGAAGAAAAAGTCAACGGACCCCGTGCCAGGGTCCGCCTACAGGTCCGTGTAGGTGCTGGAATCACGAACCAACGAAGAAACACTACACTTAAGGCTTATTCCTCCTAACTCGATAATACGGACAATGAAACAACGCCTTGATACCCATCCTAGGATGCTATGACACTTATTCAAACTCAAACAAACGCCCCAAAACAACTACGCATCAGAAACAACGCAACCCAATCCGTGAACATGACCTTTGACCCCAAAACAATTCCTACGACTTCTAATTCAACCAAGTGCCTAACGACACAAAACAAAACACCAACAATCATCCCAACATCATTCTCAATATACATAAATGCATCAGCGATCACCCAACAATCCCCAACAAAGCCTGCTACAATAAAACTTCAAGAACACATCAATAGCATATATTTTCAGAAAACGAAGTTTGAGCAGTCGCACAAAAACGATCATAACTCACTCATTTCTTATCCAAATATTTCGAATTTACTGTCAAATCGAAGGTATTAAAAAATTCTACGTTTTATATGTTGAAAGTTTTTCCAAAACACCGACCGAAAAATCGCAGTAATTAAAATGACAGCAAATTCGTGTTTTGAGATCCAAAAACAGTTTCAAAAGTGATCCAACCATATTTGCTCAAACTTCTTCATAACATACACATGTTTTTCATACAATAAACATAAAAATCATTACTATGACAAAATCGATGCAGAAACGAGAGTATATACATGCCTTTAAATCTTTAACGTTACCGAAACGACGATGCCGAAGCGGGAAGTATGCGAGAGACGATTCGAGACGAACGTAGCGCCATTTTCTTTGAAGAAAACTCAACGAAATCTTGCTGGAAAATTCGAGGGAGGGGGCTGCTGCTCTCTCTACTAAGAACCCTATTTTTCTCGTCTCAAAATAATAAAATCTGAGTAATGAAGTGTGTGTGTGTGTTTTAGCCGTTATTTAATGTGTGTAAAAGTGTGTGTGCGTGTGATAAGTGTAAATTAGGAGAAAAATTTGCTTAATTAATAATTAAAAAGCTAATTTAAAATACTAACTCTCCCCTAATTAATAAAATCTCTAATTTTAAAATAACTTGCACAAGTGTCATAACTTTTAAAAGTTTAAAAATTATAAAATAGCTAAATAGATAATTTAGGCTTTAAAATGCTAAAAACTAAATAAATTATTTAAAATGTCACATTCTTAACTTAAAATAAAATACCACGTTTTAAAATTTCCAAAAATCGTCATCGGTCTCTTTTCCTCGATCCCGCTTCGAATAATTGCCTGAAACATGAAAGTCGAGAAATATTTTAACGTGCATCACAAAAACATAAATAATTTAAAATAATGCATTTAAATAAATCACGCATGGCTAAAACTCATTTTAAATTAAAATAAATTATTTATCAATTAAACAAATGCATGGGTTTTACGTGTACTGATTTTGGGCTTTACAGTTCCTCCCCCACTTATATAAATTTCGTCCTCGAAATTAAATCTTACCAAACAGTTCTGGGTAGCGGTTCCTCATATCCGCTTCTGTCTCCCAAGCGGCCTCTTCCACTAATTGATTTAGCCACCGGACTTTGACCAGCTTGGTCACCTTGTTCCGAATTCTCCGCTCCTTTCTGTCTAGGATTTGGACGGGTCTTTCCTCATATGACAGGTCTGGAGCCAACTGTAACGGTTCATATCTCAACACGTGCGAAGGATTAGCTAGGTACTTCCTCAGCATCGAGACATGGAACACATTGTGTAAACCTTCCAAATTCGGCGGGAGGGCAACACGATAGGCTAGTGTCCCAACTCTGTCCAGTGTTAGAGTAGGTGTCCGTCGAGCCAAGTGTTGGCCGAGGGTTCATGTTTAAACTCTATGTTTAAACAATCTTTATTTTAATAATATTTGAAATTATTGTTTTGGCACATCTTTATCTGTATACTCATGCTAGTTGCATAGATAAAGTCCTTAAATATACAAATAGTAGAAAGAATATGAGATGCTCATATGATGAGTATCATGAAACTCTTATTTTGAATACTGTATATTCTAAACAGTTCCTAGTCGATTCAGGCCGTCGCTAAGAAGGATATAGGCCGCTCGAGTTTGAGACTAGTATCTGTAAATGTGAGTACCATGTTTCATTGGTAGAGGACATTGTGATGTCCGAGCCTACAGATAGGTGCTCCTGTTAGAGTGCACTGAACAACCCTCCATAAAGGACTTTCCAAGTGGTTCTCACTTATCGAAGTATTACTCTATAAGGAGAATATAACTTTTAATTTGAGGAAGTGTTCCTAAATTAAAAATTGGCCAAACGAGTAATGTATTTGAAAATTGTGATTTTCATAAACATTATTATGAACTAAATTAAATTAATTCAAGTGTTGAATTAATTAACACTACAACAATAAATGGCTATTGTGACTTTTTTTGTAGACAATTTTAATTAAATGTTGTTACAAATACTTAATAATGACACTTGTAAAAAATTAATAATGTGTAAAATAAAAAAACATATTAGATTATTTATCCTGACATTTTTAATTGATGTCATTTTTTATATGGAGGAAACAATTTTTTTTCCCACATCGTAAAAACTCATTAAAAAACTAAAATTTGTCACTATAAATAAATGTGAGAATATTTGGGTTGGATAAATATTGGAAGAGGGAAAATAATTGTTTCCCTCCATATAAAAAATGACATTAATTAAAAATGTCATGATAACTAATCTAATATGCTTTTTTATTCTCACATTTATTTTATCTATTTTTCTCTCCTCCAATATTTATCCCACCCAAATATTCTCACATTTGTTATTGTCATTATAAATAACATACACGAAACTTTTAGTTGTCATTATAAATGATTTTAACTGACATATAAATTTTTCATTATTACTATAATAACAAGGCATGTACAAATATATTTAAAGCATGAGTTTTCCTGACATTTAAAATTGTCATTATATGAATAATTAGTAACACGTATGAAGTTGTCATTAACATCTTACAATGACATTAAAAAAGGTCAGGAAGTTTAAGACGACATTGGAATAGAGGGCATTTGTTAGAGTTGTCAATAAAACTTAAATGTCACTAAATATTGAATATGATGACATTTATGAATGTCACCATAAGCATTTATTCTTGTACTATAAACAATAGTGGACCTAGTAGAGTCCAAATAATTAAATTAATTCAAGTGTTGAATTAATTAAACAACATTGGGCCTTGTAGAGCCCAATTAGAAATAATTATTAAACTAGTGGCCTTGAGTAAAATAAAGTAAAGTTTTTAATGGACTCAAATGTGTTTGAGACATTTAAATAAAGTCCATAGGCATTGTAATGTTACAAGCCCACTTAAAAAGCATGTTAGGGAGGTGAAGGGTCGGAGGAACTTTTTCATTAAAAATTTGCATGGCATGCTCATGCACCTTTATCAATTTTTCAAGGACCAGAAAGTTCTCCCCTTCTCTCCTCTACTCCACCTTGGCCGAAATATTGCACAATATTCTCCTCATTTTTCTCTTCAATTGTTGTTGAGGAAATCCTACACTTTTCTTTGAAAAATCCTCTTATTTTTCTAATGCAAAATAAGAGGGGTTCTAGCTTGCAAGTGGTAAGCCTAATTTTGAAGCAAGAAGAGCTTGAAGATTGTCTTGCCATTCAAGAGCTTAGTTTTTTAAAACTAAGTTAGAGCCATCATCAATCCTTTGTGATTGATAGGTAAAATATTGTTAACACACTATGTATGACATATTTTGTGTTTTTGTATTTGCTACACATAGGGATGTAAACGAACCAAACCGTTTATGAGCTATTCGAAGCTCGATTCGATAAAAGCTCGTTTGAGCTCGTTTAATAAGGCTCGTTAAGATAAACAAACCAAACTCAAGCTTTACAGTATTCGGCTCGTTAGCTCGTGAACATGTTCGTTGGTAAGTTCATGAGTAATCTTTTAAATGAAAAAATAATAGTTTTGATATTTGATTTATTGATTTTGCATATTATTTATGAAATATATAGAAAAATCTATTAAATTTATTTATTATAATAAATTTACAAATTTTAATAAGAATAATATATTTTTCTTTAAATATATAATTTACATTTTATTTAATTTAATGAAAATTTAAATGTATAATTCATATTTATTAAGCTTGTTTAGGCTCGATAAAGGCTTGAATAAGCTCGTGAGCCATGCATATATTCGTTAAATAAAGCTCGAGCTCGTCTCGATTATAAACGAACCAAGCTCAAACATTCAAGAGTTCGGCTCGTCTCGACTCGATTACAACCCTAGCTACACACTACTACATGAGGTGCTCGATTTTTTGCCTTGAAAACAAATTTTTGAAACTTTCGTTGCGCATTCGGGCACCGTAATCGATCCTCTTTCAAGTGGTATCAGAGCTAAGGATACTATATTGTGTAACATATAAATGATATTATGTTGAGGTCATTTTCTAACCGCATGAGACAACCAAAACAACAAATCGAGGGCCGATTTTTGGGGTGTTTTTGGGCAGCATGTTGCTGCCCATTTGGGGCAGCTCGGGCTGCACGTTTCGGGCAGCAAGGGCAGCCTAAGGGGCTGCCCGAACAGCCCCTTGTTTTTAATAAAAAAAAATTAAGTCGGCCGGAATCTGGCGATGGAGCTCCGGCGACGGCGATGACGACTAGGGTTTCCAATAGTGTTTTGGAATATCAAAGTGTCATGGGCCTTGAAGTTGTTGGGCATTAGATGGCTAATACAATTTGTGAATTTTGTTGCGACTTTGATTGTTGCACTCCCAAGAGTAGGTTGTCCACAAGTAGTATAATTCGATGAGTTCGAATATCATATCCATGAGGAAGCTAAGGTAATTACAAGTCCACTACAATGTCTTTTTATTTATTTTTTCTTTTAGTTGTTTGAATCTTTAATTGGTAATTTTTATTTGTTCAAATTTTAATTTAAGTAGTTGAGATTAAAGGATCCAATCTTGGTATTTTAATAAAGTTAACATTAACGAACATTATTGAAATCCACTTAATAAAATGGTTCCAACATATTAAATAATCATATTTATATTATGTTATATATTATTATCTTATAAGTATATAATATATACCAAAATTTATAAATGTTGTCAAGTATTTATTGTGCTATATATATATTTGTAAACACTAAATCAAGGTTCCCACTTTAAATGGTTGGTAAAACCAAACTAACATTTAAATGGTACCAAGAAATTAATATTATGATATATTTATATATAGTAAATCAAGGTTCCCACTTTAAATTGTTGGTAAAACCAAACAAACATTTGAATGGTTCCAAGTAATTTAATATTATAATATATTCATATATAATAAATCAAGACATCCACTTTAAATGGTTGGTAATACCAAACTAACATTTAAATGGTTCCAAGAATTTAGTGTAACATATAGCAACAATAAATCAAAACTCTCACTTATAAATAGGGTATAAAAATGGTTAAAGAAATAAATATAACATAAACAATAAAAAAAGATTAAATAATATAAAATATAGATTCTTACCTTTTAGTAACTTTATTATCATGCCAAGAGTTTCACCTTTTCATCTCAACTTTAGGAAGTTAGCTATTCATTATTCAAAGTGTAAAACTTTGAATATGAAATTAACATGCTAATTATATTTAAATGAAAAAATAAAGGAAAAATATAAAGAGAAATATTATGAACTCAAAGGTTTGTTCATAGAATGAGGGATATCTCAATTCATTACAATGCACCCCTATTTATAGCCAAATTTGGGGAGACAACCACAAATAAAATATTATTTTTTACACATAAGTCTTCATTGGTGTTCCAAGATATTATATTATATTACACATCCTTTTGAAAATCTTCTTCTCCGTTTTGCTTCTTCACATAAAAAGAAACATGTGGATAATTGAGTTGTCTAGTTGTGGTAATTTTTTCAAACCATTTGACCAAGTAATTTGAGAGATATGGTCAAAATACTAGAGCATGGTAAAACCGACACTCCTTTGGTAACTTTATTTGTTGCTTAATTTGATCCCAATTGTAAGACGATTTTTATCTCATGCTTGTCACCAATATTGTAGATATTAACATCAACTTTCTACAGGTCCAAGAATCATCTTAATCCCATTTGCAACGCCAAGTTTATTCTTGTTTTATCGAACCTGTAAAAAATAGTAAAAACTTATAATTACACAACAAAATATATTTTATACAATTTATTATAAAACATATAATATTTAAACATTTAATAAAACAAAAACTATATATTTATATTATAAAACATTTAACTAATGTATATTTTTTATGTTTATCACACCTCCCAACCATCTTATTTCTAGTCCCAAGAAATTTAAGCGTTAATAGCAATACAAAACATATTGATTAATTTAAATAGAAATGTAATCAAAACTATCTAAGTATTTAAATTAAATTTGAAAACTGTCAAAGTTATATAAAGATCATCATAATTATAATTAATGAAATAATTTGAGATGATCAATTCAAAGCTTATTTCATGTAGTTAAATGTACAAGGCCTTCAGAAATTCCTAGTAAGAGTCTCAACTCCATATCCTCACAGGTTAATAAATGTTTCAATTTATGGCAACGATTTCTCTCATGGAGTTCGAATACAGATAAATGCTCAGAAAAATGGTTTACAGAATGCAGACAGACAAACGAGCCAAACTAATCAAAAGATAGAAAATCCATTGATTCAAAATCTAATTGTTCTTATTATATATTGTTTCCTGATATATAAATATATATTTTTCATAACATAATGGAATCAGAATAAGTTTATGCTTCTTGACCCCATATTTATTTAATTTGTACAATAAAAATGTGGGGACCCGGACGCTAATTCATTCCTTAATCGTCTTTAGGAATAATTGTAGAACCCGTAAATCAGATTACGTATAAGCCATGCATAATTTATATTATTTAAATTAAAAATGAATTTTTATGAAAATATGAAGTGTTTTAGGTATTTTAAAAAAAAGTAGATGTTTAGTTTCATCTTTTCAGGATAAATACGCGAGGCCGGACCGGAGTTTGGAGATTTTAGATAAGATTAATAATAAGACAAATATTCCTAAATTTAAATTAAGTCAAGAAATAATTTAATTTGAAGAAAAAGAATGTTTTAGGATTTATTAAATTAATGGGAGTCAAATTAGTAAATAAATTCTATTAGGTTCAATATTTAATTAAAGTTTAAGTAAAATATGTTAACAAGTGGGGATAAATTAATCTAAGTATAATATAGTGAAGAAATTAAACATAGCATTTAAATACTTAAATTTTAAACCATGCAATGCCATGCAAGATTTCATTCTAATTTAAGTTGTTGATTCACTAAAACATAAAATGGTTATTTAAAACACTAAGAATTTAAAATACAAGACTTAATCAACATTATACAATGCAATATTAGTAGAAATTTAATCAACTCCTTAAGCAAAATCCAAATGCTTAGTAAACCTCATTAAAGTCACCTCCTTCATGGTGTGTTCATTTCCCAATTTTAAATTCAATAATTAGGGTAAAACAAGCACCATAATTCACCTCATAACTCCTCAATCCATTATACTAGTAATATAACCGTGCAACAAGAATACAAGAATAAGAAAAGCTACAACCAAGAGTGTGAAATAATTCAAATGCCATTCAAAATTCCATTCACTTGTAACTCTCATTTTAATGTATATTATGGACCCTTTAACACCATTATTAACATTCCTCTTCCTTACCTACATGTCCTACATTCATATGCTTAAAAAAAAAAAAATCAGAAGTAAACAACTGGGAAAATCGTGAAAGGCAACGGCAGCAAAGGAATGGAGAGCAATTCAAATTCTTGACATGTAACCCCCAACTTAATGGGTATTATAGCACCTTTAACACCCCCTATATCATTCACTTTCATCCCTTACATTTCCTACAACCATAAGCTTCGAAACATATCAGAATTAGCAGCTTAGAAACGTGGTAACAGCAGCTAAGGTAATCGAGAATAGCAGCAGAAAATAAGAAGAGAATCCAACTCGGTTCCGCCGCTCGTCTTCGTTGTATTGATTTCTTTTGTGTCAAAACAAATTCCAGGCATGTATATATTGTTTCTTTTCTCTTCAATCAAGTTCTATAGATATTTTTAAACCATTATATATGCATGATTCAAGCAATAAATCGAAAAGGACAGCAACTTTCCAAGCAAAAATATGTACAGAATTCTTGGCTCTATTGCTTTCAACTTCACGGTTTGGTGTTTTTGGTTGCTTACAGGGAGTTGCTCGATTCCAGGCATTCATGGCTACTTCTAGGAATGATTTACAGTATGTTAGGGTGTTATTGGTTCATTGGTCTGAGTTCAAACATTTCAAACAACAGCATGACAGCAACTATTTTCACAAGCTACAGATTTGGTTCGATTTTTCTGACATTAAGTTGTTTGAGGGGTGTTCGAAATCCTGGCTGTCTTAGGGGCTGTAGCCATGGTTAAAACCCTTCCTTATCATGTTTAAGACGTGACCAAATCCTCTTTTCAAAGCTTGTTTCATAGATCCCTCATATTTTTACATAAACATTACAAGTGCTCATCGGTTTTAAATTTCTTATTTGTGGTATGAGTATGGTTTCGGTTTTGGTTGTGTTATATGGATTATGGTTGGCTTCTAGCCCATAGCCATGGTTCCTACAACACTTCATCATGTCTAGATTGAGCCATGGTCGATTATAGGACCACTGGAAATTATACAAGACAGCAAGTTAGTGCAAAACATCACAGTACAGAATTTTGTGTTCTTGGGTTGGAGATGTGATTTGTCCTAGGTATTTGCTTGGGTTGTGGTTGGATTTTAGCCCTTAGCCATGGACAAAGCCATGCCATAGGATGTTGTTAAGAGTCTCTGGTTGGTAGTGCAAGCCACCATGGTCATTAGTTTCATAAATTGATCAAAACAACCACATAGTTGCTGCTGTAATTTCTGGTTTTTTTTACAGCAAGCTTCATCTTCGGTTTTGGAGGTTGTTTATGTTCTTGGTTGGCTTTCAGCCCATGGCCTTGGACTGGACAGTACCTCAATGAGTTAGGAAAGTCATGTTTTTGGCCATTCGTGATTTGGTCAAGTTTAGAGGTCGTACGAGAATTTACGGTGAAAGGTGCCAAAATGACTCTCGAAAGAGTGTTTTATGTTTTTGAATTCCTTTCACCTATTTTCGTGTTTTACAGTTATTATGCATATTTTTTAGTGTTTTTGGGGTATTTTTAATCATGGTTAAACGTCGGTTTAATGTTGGTTCGGGTTGGTACGAAGCCATGGTTAAAAATCAAGTTGTTGGACCGAATCGTTTCGTTTTTGGTTCTATTGTTAAAATTTTTGTCAAGTTAAGATTTATTGCATGTGTCACATATTAGAAGTAAGTCGCAGCAATCCTGGGAACGATTCAACTCATCCGGTAATAATAAGGTTATAATTATATTACGTGCATAAAAATATAAAATGTTTATTTTTTAGATATATGCTATATGTCTTATGGCCACCTTATGCTTATGGGTTTGGAAGTCGGTAGGCGCAACCGAGGACCTCTCCGCCCGGTGACTTTCGACCGGTTTATGATTATGTATGGGTACGGACATCCAGTCCAAGGGCTGTGATTGATCTCTACCGCCCAGTATACTGTGGTTTAGTCTGATCAGGCGCTTACGCTATGTTATGGGCCACTAGCTTAGAAACATTATCTCTACCATAAAATTTTGATATGTTATGACAGAGCTCTATTGAGCAAAGCTTTTACGTATGATTGTTAGATATGCATGTAGTTATAATTATTCATGATATGATTTTTACCGTACGCTTTACGATACTTTATTTTTACGTTGCATGCGATTTTATGATATATTTACTTGTTATTCACGATATATACATGTTGAGTCTTTAGACTCACTAGACTTGATTGTTGTAGGTATTGATGAGGTCGGGACAGCGGACGGAGACCAGTGAGCGATCTTGGGACAGCAGTAGTAAACCCGAGGACCTCATGATTTAATTTATGCACCTTTTATTATTCAAACTCTGTTTTAATACGCTGGATTATTTTTAAGTTGATGTTTACGTTGAATTATTTTTAAATTGTTGGTTGAAAACAATATTTGTTTCCGCTGTTATTTTAAAGTTAAAATATATACATATTTACTTTAATTAAATGGGACAAGATAATTATTTATTTAGAAAATTTTTAATAATTTCGCAAAATTATGAATACGAAATACGGGCCTTTACAGTTGGTATCAGAGCCTATGATCTTGTAAAGGGTTGTACTACTACTGCTCTCGAGAAGCTCATGAAGTCACGTCTTCGGTCTGTAAGTCTTACGATTACGCATTTATTTTAAAGCATGAAATATTTTTTTTCGTCATGATTGCATGAAATATTTTACGTCAAGATTACGATTATGCATTATTTATTTAAATGTAAAGAAATAGTGGAATTATGCATGTTGGTTACGTATGGGTTATAATTATGGAACAACATGCCTCCTAGACGCCGTGTTGGACGCCCGATAGGTGATGATGAGCGCCGTCATGAGGGCGGTGAGGATCAGAGACAAAGGGAGAACGAGGAGAGAGATCTACCACCACCCCCTCCACCAGACATGAATGCCCAGATGCTAGCTGGGATGACTCAGTTCTTCGCTCAGTTTGCGGGGAACAATGCAGTGGGAGCCAGACAGCCGGGACCGGAGGCTATCTATGAGCGGTTCATGAAGATGCGACCAAAGGAATTCTTAGGGACATCCGATCCTATGGCAGCCGAGGGTTGGATTAAGTCCCTTGAGGTTATTTTCGAGTTTATGGGCTTGAAGATGGAGATAGGGTTCGATGTGCGACCTACCTATTCGGAGGAGACGCTCGCCTATGGTGGGAAGGAGCATCAGTGGCTTTGGATTTGACTACTTTGAGCTGGGAGCACTTCACAGAGGTATTCTATTCTAAATATTTTACTGAGGAGGTACATTCGAGGTTGACCACGGAGTTCATGACCCTGAGGCAGGGAGACTTGACTGTTACGGAGTTCATCCGTAAGTTCGAGAGGGGATGTCACTTTGTACCCCTAATTGCTAATGATGCTGGAGCTAAATTGAGGCATTTTCTGAATGGTCTACGGCCGATCATACGCCGTGATGTTAGGGTGGCTGGCCCTACTACCTATGATGTTGCCGTTTCAAGAGCTCTAGTGGCAGAGCAAGACCAGAATGATATTGAGCGCGATCGCCTTGGAAAACGACCATTTCAGGCACCACACCGTCCTCCTCAGTCACAGCATCAGAATAAGAGACCTTTCCACGGTCCACCCAAGAACAGAGGGCCACAGCAGCAACCGCAGGGACGAGCAGTCCCGAGGACAGTGGAGTATCCAGTCTGTGCCAGGTGCTCATGTCGTCATGCTGGGCCATGTATGTATGGTTCGGGAAAGTGTTACAAATGTGGTAGTACTGACCACATATTGAAGAATTGCCCACAGAAGAATCTGCCTACGCAAGGAAGAGTTTTTGCTCTCCATGCTACGGAGACCAACCCGGAGACGATGCTCATGACAGGTATCATAAATCCTTAAGTTGTATTTGAAGTTTAATGTTTTGGGTTAATATTTTAAACTTAGAATTTATGATAGGATTGCATGCTCTAATCAGTGTTATTTACGGGAACGTAGGTTAGAAGAACTTTGACCTTGTCATGTCTATAAGCATAATTCTTGTAAAACTATTGGGTTTAGCATAATATTCTAATCTTTCAGGGAGAATCTTTATAGCCGGTTCAGCTACGAAAGCCCTGATAGATTCAGGGGCTACTCATTCGTTCATTTCAGAAACCTTTGCAAATTCTCTCAAGATCAAATCAATTGGGCTAGACATAGCGTATTCCGTAACATTGCCTTCTGGAGAGGAGATGACAGCCACTAATGTGATCCGAGATATAGACCTGGAACTTCATGGTAATCTTGTGTATGCGGATCTTATCGTTCTGCCGATGCCAGAATTTGATATCATTCTAGGGATGGACTGGCTATTGAGGAACAGAGTTTTGATTGACTTCCAGCAGAGATCTGTTCTCGTCCGACCGCCGGGGATGGAACAATTCTTATTCGAGCCAGACAGGTATTTTAATTTACCGCGTATGATATCTTGTGTCCAGGCTAGGAAGCTCATTCGTAGAGGGTGCCGAGCATTTTTAGCTACTCTTGTATCCGTTCTCGAGACGCCCAAACAGTCAGCATCCGATGTTCCAGTTGTCCGGGATTTTCTAGACGTTTTTCCTGATGACTTCTCTGGATTACCACCTGTGCGAGAGGTGGAATTTTCTATTAAGCTTATGCCCGGTACGGCACCGATCTCAAAGGCGCCATACAGATTAGCACCGACGGAGATGGCAAAACTCAAGAAACAGATTCAGGAACTTCTTGACAAGGAGTTCATTCGCCCGAGCTTTTCGCCATGGGGCGCACCGGTATTCTTGGGAAGAAAAAGGATGGTTCTATGAGGCTCTGCATTGATTACCGGGAGTTGAACAACGTTACAGTGAAGAACAAGTACCCACTCCCAAGGATAGAGAATTTATTTGATCAATTGGAGGGAGCTTCGGTATTCTCCAAGATTGATCTGCGTTCTGGTTATCATCAGCTGAGAGTGAAAGACGCCGACGTTCTCAAGACTGCTTTCAGGACTCGTTATGGCCACTTCGAGTTTCTTGTGATGCCGTTCGGTTTGACGAATGCGCCAGCGATCTTCATGGATCTCATGAATCGCGTATTCCAGCCATATCTTGATCAGTTCGTGATAGTATTCATAGATGATATTCTCATCTACTCAAAGAATCAAGAGGATCACAGTAGACATCTGACCACAGTACTGCAGACCTTACAAAAGCACAAACTATTCGCGAAGTTCAGCAAATGCGAGTTCTGGTTAGAGAAAGTGGCGTTCTTAGGCCACGTCATTTCTAGCAGTGGGATCGAGGTAGACCCGACGAAAGTTGCAGCAGTCAGAGATTGGGTTGTGCCTCAAAATGCATCCGAGATCCGTAGTTTCCTTGGACTAGCAGGATACTATCGGAAGTTTATTCGAGGATTCTCCTCCATCGCAGTTCCACTCACATCATTGACGAAGAAGAATGTTAAGTATGTGTGGAGCGAGGAATGTCAGAAGAGCTTCGATTAATTGAAACAAGCTCTTATTTCGGCGCCGGTATTGGCCATGCCTTCAGGACCCGGGGATTTTGTTCTGTACACCGATGCTTCGAAACTCGGGTTAGGCGCAGTATTGATGCAGCATGGGAAGGTGATAGCATATGCTTCTCGTCAGTTGAAGACTCATGAGAAGAATTATCCTACCCATGATCTAGAGTTGGCAGCCGTAGTATTTGCATTGAAGATTTGGAGGCATTATTTGTACGGAGAGAAGTGTCTGATCTTCACCAACCACAAAAGTCTCAAATACTTCTTTACACAGAAAGAGCTGAATATGCGGCAGAGGCGTTGGTTGGAACCAGTAAAGGACTACGATTGTGACATTAGCTATCATCCTGGCAAAGCTAATGTAGTTGCAGACGCGTTGAGCAAGAAAGTTGCAGGGATGGCTCATTTGGTGGTTTCGAGACCTCTTCAGTTTGAGTTGCAGAGGTTTGATTTAGAGACATATCCTCAAGGTAGAGTTCCTCATCTATCTACTTTGACGATCCAGTCTTCTCTCTTAGGCCGTATTCGCAGTGGCCAGTTAGCAGATGAGAAATTGGCCAAGTGGAGACAGAGAGATGAAGCCAAGGGCAGTATCTTGTACACAGTTAGAGACGGTATTGTCAGATATCGGGACAGAATGTGGGTTCCGAACAGCGAATCTATTCGAGAGGATATCTTATCTGAGGCCCATATGTCGTCGTACTCTATTCATCCTGGGAGTACGAAGATGTACAAAGACCTGCAGTTATTATATTGGTGGCCAGGGATGAAGAGGGATATCAGACGATTTGTTTCCGAGTGTCTGACGTGTCAGCTAGTGAAAGCGGAACATCAGAGACCAGCGGGTATGCTCAAGCCTCTTCCTATTCCCGAGTGGAAGTGGGAGAATGTCACCATGGACTTCGTTGTCGGTCTGCCGAAGTCAGTCAGAGGGTCGAATGCTATATGGGTGATTGTTGATCGTCTTACGAAATCAGCTCATTTCTTGCCTATTAAGACTACTTTCACCATGATCCAGTATGCAGAATTATATATCCGGGAGATCGTTAGACTTCATGGCATTCCCGTTTCTATAGTGTCTGACCGAGATCCTAGATTCACTTCATCATTTTGGAAGAGTCTACACTCAGCTATGGGTACGAAGTTGTTGTTTAGCACAGCTTTTCACCCACAGACAGATGGTCAATCCGAGAGAGTTATCCAGATTTTGGAGGATCTCCTCCGTGCATGTGTCCTTGATTTCTCCGGGAGTTGGGAATCAAAGCTACCATTGGTGGAGTTTACCTATAACAACAGTTTTCAGTCGTCTATAGGTATGGCTCCATATGAAGCACTGTACGGTCGTAAGTGTAGATCGCCTATTCATTGGGATGAAGTAGGGGAGAGAGCAGAATTGGGTCCGGAGATTGTGCAGCAGGCCGCCGATGTAGTAGTCAAGAAACGTGACAGGATGAGGACTGCTCAGAGCAGACAAAAGAGTTATGCGGATCAGAGGAGGAGAGATCTAGAATTTGCTGTTGGTGACCATGTTTTCGTTAAGATAGCACCGATGAAAGGCGTCATGCGGTTCAGAAAGAAAGGAAAGCTCAGTCCGAGATTCATCGGACCATTTGAGATCCCCGACAGAATTGGGACATTAGCATATCGTGTTGCTCTTCCACCGAATCTGGTCGGAGTACACAACGTGTTCCACGTCTCTATGTTGAGAAAGTATGTGGGGAATCCATCGCATGTCTTGAATTTTGAGCCGTTGCAGCTCACTCCGAACTTGTCTTATGAGGAAAGACCGGTGAAAATTTAAGACAGGCAGGAGAAAAAGCTTCGGAACAAAATGATCAAGCTAGTGAAAGTAAAATGGCTCAATCATTCGGAGGAAGAAGCTACGTGGGAACCTGAGCCAGAAATGAGGAGTCGTTATCCCGAGTTATTCGGTAAGTTTTAATTTCGAGGACGAAATTCCTTTAAGGGGTAAGAGTTGTAGAACCCGAAAATCAGATTACGTATAAGCCATGCATAATTTATATTATTTAAATAAAAAATGAATTTTTATGAAAATATGAAGTGTTTTAGGTATTTTAAAAAAAAAGTAGATGTTTAGTTTCATCTTTTCAGGATAAATACGCGAGGCCGGACCGGAGTTTGGAGATTTTAGATAAGATTAATAATAAGACAAATATTCCTAAATTTAAATTAAGTCAAGAAATAATTTAATTTGAAGAAAAAGAATGTTTTAGGATTTATTAAATTAATGGGAGTCAAATTAGTAAATAAATTCTATTAGGTTCAATATTTAATTAAAGCTTAAGTAAAATATGTTAACAAGTGGGGATAAATTAATCTAAGTATAATATAGTCAAGAAATTAAACATAGCATTTAAATACTTAAATTTTAAACCATGCAATGCCATGCAAGATTTCATTCTAATTTAAGTTGTTAATTAACTAAAACATAAAATGGTTATTTAAAACACTAAGAATTTAAAATACAAGACTTAATCAACATTATACCATGCAATATTAGTAGAAATTTAATCAACTCCTTAAGCAAAATTCAAATGCTTAGTAAACCTCATTAAAGTCACCTCCTTCATGGTGTGTTCATTTCCCACTTTTAAATTCAATAATTTGGGGTAAAACAAGCACCATAATTCACCTCATAACTCCTTAATCCATTATACTAGTAAGATAACCGTGCAACAAGAATACAAGAATGAGAAAAGCTACAACCAAGAGTGTGAAATAATTCAAATGCCATTCAAAATTCCATTCACTTGTAACTCTCATTTTAATGTATATTATGGACCCTTTAACACCATTATTAACATTCCTCTTCCTTACCTACAAGTCCTACATTCATATGCTTAAAAAAAAAAATCAGAAGTAAACAACTGGAAAAATCGTGAAAGGCAACGACAGCAAAGGAATGGAGAGCAATTCAAATTCTTGACATGTAACCCCCAACTTAATGGGTATTATAGCACCTTTAACACCCCCTATATCATTCACTTTCATCCCTTACATTTCCTACAACCATAAGCTTCAAAACATATCAGAATTAGCAGCTTAGAAACGTGATAACAGCAGCTAAGGTAATCAAGAATAGCAGCAGAAAATAAGAAGAGAATCCAACTCGGTTCCGCCGCTCGTCTTCGTTTATTGATTTGTTTTGTGTCAAAACAAATTCCAGGCATGTATATATTGTTTCTTTTCTCTTCAATCAAGTTCTATAGATATTTTTAAACCATTATATATGCATGATTCAAGCAATAAATCGAAAAGGACAGCAACTTTCCAAGCAAAAATATGTACAGAATTCTTGGCTCTATTGCTTTCAACTTCACGGTTTGGTGTTTTTGGTTGCTTACAGGGAGTTGCTCGATTCCAGGCATTCATGGCTACTTCTAGGAATGATTTAGAGTATGTTAAGGTGTTATTGGTTCATTGGTTTGAGTCCAAATATTTCAAACAACAGCATGACAGCAACTATTTTCACAAGCTACAGATTTGGTTCGATTTTTCTATCATTAAGTTGTTTGAGGAGTGTTCGAAATCCTGGCTGTCTTAGGGGCTGTAGCCATGGTTAAAACCCTTCCTTATCATGTTTAGGACGTGACCAAATCCTCTTTTCAAAGCTTGTTTCATAGATCCCTCAGATTTTTACATAAACATGACAAGTGCTCATCGGTTTTAAATTTCTGATTTGTGGTATGAGTATGGTTTCGGTTTTGGTTGTGTTATATGGATTATGGTTGGCTTCTAGCCCATAGCCATGGTTCCTACAACACTTCATCATGTCTAGATTGAGCCATGGTTGATTATAGGACCACTGGAAATTATACAAGACAACAAGTTAGTGCAAAACATCACAGTACAGAATTTTGTGTTCTTGGGTTGGAGCTGTGATTTGTCCTAGGTATTTGCTTGGGTAGTGGTTGGATTTTAGCCCTTAGCCATGGTCCAAGCCATGCCTTAGGATGTTGGTAAGAGTCTTTGGTTGGTGGTGCAAGCCACCATGGTCATTAGTTTCATAAATTGATCAAAACAACCCCATAGTTGCTGCTGTAATTTCTGGTTTTTTTGACAGCAAGCTTCATCTTCGATTTTGGAGGTCGTTTGAGTTCTTGGTTTGCTTTTAGCCAATGGCCTTGGACTGAACAGTACCTCAATGAGTTAGGAAAGTCATGTTTTTGGCCGTTTGTGATTTGGTCAAGTTTAGAGGTCGTACGAGAATTTATGGTGAACTGTGCCAAAATGACTCTCGAAAGAGTGTTTTATGTTTTTGAATTCCTTTCACCTATTTTCGTGTTTTACAGTTATTATGCATATTTTTCAGTATTTTTGGGGTATTTTTAATCATGGTTAAACGTCGGTTTAATGTTGGTTCGGGTTGGTACGAAGCCATGGTTAAAAATCAAGTTGTTGGACCGAATCGTTTCGTTTTTAGTTCTATTGTTAAAATTTTTGTCAAGTTAAGATTTATTGCATGTGTCACATATTAGAAGTAAGTCGCAGCAAGCCTGGGAACGATTCAACTCATCCGGTAATAATAAGGTTATAATTATATTACGTGCATAAAAATATAAAATGTTTATTTTTTAGATATATGCTATATGTCTTATGGCCATCTCATGCTTATGGGTTTGGAAGTCGGTAGGCGCAACCGAGGACCTCTCCGCCCGGTGACTTACGACAGGTTTATGATTATGTATGGGTACGGACATCCAGTCCAAGGGCTGTGATTGATCTCTACCGCCCAGTATACTGTGGTTTAGTCTGATCAGGCGCTTACGCTATGTTATGGGCCACTAGCTTAGAAACATTATCTCAACCAGAAAATTTTGATATGTTATGACAGAGCTCTATTGAGCAGAGATTTTACGTATGATTGTTAGATATGCACGTAGTTATAATTATTCATGATATGATTTTTACCGTACGCTTTACGATACTTTATTTTTACGTTGCATGCGATTTTATGATATATTTACTTGTTATTCACGATATATACATGTTGAGTCTTTAGACTCACTAGACTTGATTGTTGTAGGTATTGATGAGGTCGGGACCGCGGACGGAGACCAGTGAGCGATCTTGGGACAGCAGTAGTAAACCCAGGACCTCATGATTTAATTTATGCACCTTTTATTATTCAAACTCAGTTTTAATACGTTGGATTATTTTTAAGTTGATGTTTACGTTGAATTATTTTTAAATTGTTAGTTGAAAACAATATTTGTTTCTGCTGTTATTTTAAAGTTAAAATTATTTACATATTTACTTGAATTAAATGGGACAAGATAATTATTTATTTAGAAAATTTTTAATAATTCCGCAAAATTATGACTACGAAATACGGGCCTTTATAATAATTCAACCAATGCTAATTCATTCCTTAATCGTCTTTAGGAATAATTCAACCAATTATAATAAACAGGGTCTAAATTTTTTTTTTTTTAAATACAAAGCGGAAACGTAATGTAATTCAATTCAGATTACATACTAAACATAAACATATAAATCTTGTATTATCTACAAAAATTCAACTAGGTTCAACTATATATCAATGCTGAATCCTACGTTGCTTCGAAGCCAGGATCTCCACGCTATCTAGTCCAGCCTCGTTCTCTTCTTGACCCTGATTCTATTCCACCTGTTGCCATGCACACATACAAACAAGACAACAGCAGAATAACTCCGGTGAGAATTACATTCTCAGTATAAATCATGTATACAAGCAATCATAAAACAATATAAAAGCATATAACAGATATGTATAACATGTATTCAAATTAGAATATAAATCCATATCAAGAATAAATCCTATTCTAAACATATACCAACATCAGGAACATAATTCATCATGTACCATATTCAGGAACATAATCAATGTAACTCAATATAAACTATCAATTAGACTCATGACTCCACATTTAAGACTAGACTCAATCCTAGTCTAGGGATCCCGGTTTCCAGAAGTTGGCATTCCTATATCGACCAACAGTAATAGAAAAGACTCCAGTTCTATCCACGTCGATAGGGTATCGATCACCAGTAATAGAAGAAGCTCTGATTCTATCCACATCAATATAGTATCGATCACCAGTAATAGAAGAACTCCGATTCTATCCACATCGATATGATATCGATCATCAGTAATAGAAGAGTTACGATTCTATCCACATCGATACAGTACCGATCACCAGTAATAGAAAAAGCCACATATCTATCCACATCGATAGCCAATCATCCGGTGACAGACTTTGGCACTATCGCCAATACACGATCTTGTGACATCGTACAATGTGCCCGTGGCGATCCCACCACTATCAGGCACTTTTGTCACAAGATTACTCGTCTAATACCTGCTGTCTATGAATCAAGAGAACAAGTACGTTAATCAAATCAATACAATAAGGTAAAATATGTGATTTAGGGAAACTCGAGCCAAACCTCACTCGAGTTGTGCAATCCCAACTCAACATTAATTTATACATTTATCTTCTCGCTCTGACGAAGACGAAGTCCTGAATTCAACTCTGTCCATTCTCAATCTGGTAATGACAATACCGAACAGACACAATATCAACATGTAACTCAATTCAGAACCTGTTCTGATCAATACTCAAATCAACATACTCTCTGATCAATGCCAATCGACATACAGTACAACAATACAATCTCAGTCAATCGTAAATCTGATCAATATCAATCTACTGAGGTTTCGACGATATAACTATACAGTCTCGATAACCCCTTAAATCTCAACATCTCAGAAATAATACCAGAACTCATAATCAATAACGGTATAACTCATAATTTCAATGATAATACAAATCTGATATCGAATCTCAGTCAAATCGATTCCGAAAATCATAACAATTACAGAAATAGTCTGTTCTTTAATCTGACTTCAATTATACGATGTCTACTGTATCAGAAACATCATATATGATTCCTATTCAATTCTGACAATATCATAATTTCAAATTGTATCTAAACATAACAAAACTTACGTCCAGTTGCAGCTGTCAATGATAGGATCACAGTACTGAAATCGGATTCAAAATCAGACGGACGGATCTCGCATAATCACAATTCAACGCTACGAAGAAGCTGGAGGATTTCTCATAAGGTTTTCTCGACTCTTCAAGCTGATAAATGAGGGGAATGAAGATATATACATATATATACCTCAACTTGCATGGCAATGATACGTGTCTCGTTCTCCATGATTTTCAGTCCGGCGCTCGGGCGGTTATAAACTACCGCTTGGGCGCCGAACACTCTGCCCGGTACTCGGCTTGTTATCCATTGGCGCTCGGGCGGTAATTTTCTACCGCTCGGGGGACACAGGTTCTGCCCAAATGGTATTCTTATTGAACACTGGCGCTCGGGCGGTCATTTCCTACCGCTCGGGCGCCAACAGTTCTGTCCAAACGTTGTACTTTCAATATGTTTTGCCCAGTTTTGTCTCGGAATGGCCTGGCTATAATCACCTCAATTCATCATCAATAAGTCATATCAGATTACCATAATCGAATTCTCGGGCATTACATTTTTCCCCCCCCTAAAATACGATTTCGTCCTCGAAATCTTAGGTACAGAAACCAACAAAAAGCTCACCTCAATGAAACAATTCTGAAATCTCTGTCTCATCTCGGATTCTGTCTTCTCAATAGTTTCTTCGATATTCTAACTACTCTATTACACTTTCAACAACATAATAGTCTTCATTCTAAATTATCATTCTTTTACTCATTCTGATCCCCGACTAGAGGAGTCTTTTAAGAAGTATAATATAAAAATTCTATTCAAAATAACTTGTGATAGAATCAATCACAACTATTGGCTATACAACATCCGTATATACCAATCAACAACTCGATAGCAAATCAATATCATCATCTGTTAATCCTATTCAAGGATATATTCAATCTTCGGCCTTCCATACCAACAATCATCATCCGACGTTGGCTTATTTCATATCAATTTCCGAGCGATCTTCATTTGCTTCTGAATCAGTTTTATTTTCACTGTCAAGCATCACCGCAGTATTATCCCCATACGAAGGAAATCCGCAGTTCTCCTTGTACAATGTCTCGACTAGAGCTATCTCGATACTCATCTACTAGCTATTATTGTACAATATTTCATAAAGTGACAAGACATCAGGTCACTAGTGCAAAAATCCAGCACCACAGTTCTTGGATATCCTCCAGTATCTAGATAGTTCACTCCGACTATCCTTCAATCTATAAACCATAGATGAAAAATCATGCTATACATTCTGTCAAAAGTACAAAATCAATCAAAAATCACGGTATGATATAATCACTCTGGCATTCAATACAATCTGACCCCTTTTCTGACATACATCTAAGTCGTCTGATCATATCTATACGTCATCCTGTACAATATAACATCCGCAGATTTGAACAATCGTTCAATAATAATCACATCATATCACTGTCATAGCAAGATTTTCGATAGTTTCGTCACGAAATTCATAGAAATGTACCCCCATTTCTATTCAAGAATCGATAATCTGTATAACCAATCTCTTGGTTTCTATCTTTCTGTCTTCATCTATCAGCGATTTAGACATTTCAATACAAATTCTGACATAACTGATTTCATTTGTTTACATCAAAACTGTCCGTTCGAATTATCACACATTTCCTGTTACCAGAATAATACTGAATCTATTACTGTGTGCATCTGACAATACCTGTCATTTCAAATTTGAAATATCTGGCACAAACAAATCAGCTAATTATATAAAATAAAGCATTACCTACCTGGTATTCTGATTGACACACTGTTCTAACTATCGAAATCAAGTTCTGAACAGTCTGATCAAACTTCTGAACTGCTGTAATTCTCAAAATCAACCCTGAGTCGGCTTGAACTGTATATAATCTCAACGGTTCATAACAATCGGCATCAAATATGGATTCAGAATAAGAGTAATATCGGATCGGATTCAAAATACCAATCATTTATACTAATCTAGTAAACACATAAAACCCAATTTCTGACATTTCTGACATTTATGAAGTTCTGCCATTTTCAATGTCGTTCTCATCCACAGATCACGGTCTCAACTGTGCTATAATCAGTCAATATACTATCTTCAGATATCATAGACTCTGAATACCCTCTGTTATAATAAAGATTCATATCTGAACAATTCTGTATACAACAATCTCAGTTCCCAGAATATTCAATACAGATTTCAACTGTTCGATTCAATCAATCATACCCTGATATCGAATCAAGGCTGAAATCGCTTTCCATATATAGGACAAATCCGGAATTTCATCTGGAACGACTATAGCAACTCTCTTGCTACTGACAAATCATTTCCAGATAGGCTCAACTTCAGTAATCAACTGAAGACATAAGGAATTACTCCATTCTTTTCGATAATCATCGAATCATACATAATACGGATATCAAGGAATTCAAAATCGAGAATTCTTACCGTATATCATTCATTCTTTGCTCATTTCAGGTCCGAATCTTACCATTTCATGGAAAGAATCTATAATAGTTCTGTACTTGTTAGCATATCAATATCAGTAATGTAGTCAGAATCAGACAACACAAGTACAACACAATTTAATTCAATCCCATTCCCTTTATACTGTAGTATACAATATATCACAGAATTCACTGATATCAATTCCTCTACCCAAAAGGTACAAAGATCAATACTACAGTAATACAGACCCAACAAGTATAACATATATCAATGCAACTCAGTCAAAGATAATCGTAGGGAATGCATTAGTATATATCAATACATATGCAATATAATCATAAAAAATTATTACCTGCCACTGTATAATTACGTGTGTCCTGGGTCTGTTCCTCGATCACTACCACCAGATGATTCTGCTCCCTGAAATCTTCGGGAACCTCTCTGTGGACAGACTTTACCAAAGTGTCCTGGTTGTCGACAAACATGACAACTACCCAGTACACCTCGGCATTGTTCTGTGGGATGCCTTCCTCCACAAGTTCTACAATAAACTCCAGTATAACTCGGGCTAGAATCACTGGAGCTAGATGAACCAATCGGTCCACTTCCTAACTTCTTAAACTGTTTCTTTCGAGCTTTCAGCAAATCTTGCTTCCCACTCGTACTGCCACTATCCAATCGGAGAGGGGATTGTTGTGTCTGGGGTTGCATTGCACACAACCTTTCTTGTTGTCTAATCAGACTCGCCTCAGCTCTTTTTGCTTTATTCAAATTATCAGCAAAATGGTAGGGTTGTTGCATATTTATCAATGCAATTATCTCTGAATTCAATCCTTTGATGAACTGATCAGCTACAGCTTCATCATTCCCAGCTATCTGAGGAACAAAACGCAGTAAAGTAGAGAATTTAGCAACATATTCTTCAATATTCAGTTGTCCTTGTCTCAAATTCTCAAACTCTGCTCTCTTGTCCTCTCGGTATGATCCCGAGAAGAATCTTCGATAGAATTCAGCTTTAAAGACTTCCCGCGTAATCAGCGTACCCAACTGTTCTAATACTCTTTTGGTTGTAATCCACCAACTCCTAGCGACCTCGTGTAACTGATTGGGCATCAGTTTAATTCTCCGTTCATTTGGATAGTCCAGTAAATCAAACAGTATTTCTATGTCATCTAACCAATTCTCACAATCTTCAAACGTCTCAACACCCCTCAGAATCGGCGGCTGAAATGACTGAAACTGTTTCAACTGTGTTTCCATCGGAGTTTCTAATACATCTATCTGATCAGTCGAAGTACTACCCCTTTCCGGAATTCTTCGAGGAGGTATATCTGATCACCACAAGGGTTAGCAATCACAGGAGATAAATCCATCTCAGTCCCTTCCTGATCAGCTTACCTCTGATCAAGAATTGGTTCTGATTCATTTTCTAATCAGACATATTACCAAATCAATTCAGATATTCTGGTAATCATGTAATTAAAAGCAGTAAATCATACTTAGCATGCTAGCATACACAGTGTAATTCAACATTATAATAAATCACATGCTAGCAATCAAAAGCAGGGAAAGAAAACTCAATCTACCCCGCTCACTAGCTTCTATCTCAGTCTCAAGAACCTACAGTTCTAGAACCTACTGTTCTGGAACCTAATGCTCTGATACCACCTGTTGTGGGGACCCGGACGCTAATTCATTCCTTAATCGTCTTTAGGAATAATTCAACCAATTATAATAAACAGGGTCTAAATTTTTTTTTTTTAAAATACAAAGCGGAAACGTAATGTAATTCAATTCAGAATACATACTATACATAAACATATAAATCTTGTATTATCTACAAGAATTCAACTAGGTTCAACTATATATCATTGCTGAATCCTACGTTGCTTCGAAGCCCGGATCACCACGCTATCTAGTCCAGCCTCGTTCTCTTCTTGACCCTTGATCCTATCCCACCTGTCGCCATGCACACATACAAACAAGACAACAGCCGGATAACTCCGGTGACAATTACATTCTCAGTATAAATCATGTATACATACAATCATAAAACAATATAAAAGCATATAACAGATATGTCTAACATGTATTCAAATCGGAATATAAATCCATATCAAGAATAAATCTTATTCTAAACATGTACCATCATCAGGAACATAATTCATCATATATCATATTCAGGAACATAATCAATGTAACTCAATATAAACTATCAATTAGACTCATGACTCCACATTTAAGACTAGACTCAATCATAGTCTAGGGATCCCGGTTTCCAGAAGTTGGCATTCCCATATCGACCAACAATAATAGAAAAGACTCCAGTTCTATCCACGTCGATAGGGTATCGATCACCAGTAATAGAAGAAGCTCTGATTCTATCCACATCAATATAGTATCGATCACCAGTAATAGAAGAACTCCGATTCTATCCACATCGATATGATATCGATCATCAGTAATAGAAGAGTTACGATTCTATCCACATCGATACAGTATCGATCACCAGTAATAGAAAAAGCCACATATCTATCCTCATCGATAGCCAATCATCCGGTGACAGACTTTGGCACTATCGCCAATACACGATCTTGTGACATCGTACAATGTGCCCGTGGCGATCCCACCACTATCAGGCACTTTTGTCACAAGATTACTCGTCTAATACCTGCTGTCTATAAATCAAGAGAACAAGTACGTTAATCAAATCAATACAATAAGGTAAAATATGTGATTTAGGGAAACTCGAGCCAAACCTCACTCGAGTTGTGCAATCCCAACTCAACATTAATTTATACATTTATCTTCTCGCTCTGACGAAGACGAAGTCCTGAATTCAACTCTGTCCATTCTCAATCTTGTAATGACAATACCGAACGACACAATATCAACATGTAACTCAATTCAGAACCTGTTCTGATCAATACTCAAATCAACATACTCTCTGATCAATGTCAATCGACATACAGTACAACAATACAATCTCAGTCAATCGTAAATCTAATCAATATCAATCTACTGAGGTTTCGACGATATAACAATACAGTCTCGATAACCCCTTAAATCTCAACATCTCAGAAATAATACCAGAACTCATAATCAATAACGGTATAACTCATAATTTCAATGATAATACAAATCTGATATCGAATCTCAGTCAAATCGATTCCGAAAATCATAACAATTACTGAAATAGTCTGTTCTTTAATCTGACTTCAATTATACGATGTCTACTGTATCGGAAACACCATATATGATTCCTATTCAATTCTGACAATATCATAATTTCAAATCCTATCTAAACGTAACAAAACTTACGTCCAGTTGTAGCTGTCAATGATAGGATCACAGTACTGAATTCGGATTCAAAATCAGACGAACGGATCTCGCATAATCACAATTCAACGCTACGAAGAAGCTGGAGGATTTCTCATAAGGTTTTCTCGACTCTTTCAGCTGATAAATGAGGGGAATGAAGATATATACATTTATATACCTCAACTTGCATGGCAATGATACGTGTCTCATTCTCCACGATTTTCAGTCGGCGCTCGGGCGGTTATAAACTACCGCTTGGGCGCCGAACACTCTGCCCGGTACTCGGCTTGTTATCCATTGGCGCTCGGGAGGTAATTTTATACCGCTCGGGCGCCACAGGTTCTGCCTGAATGGTATTCTTATTGAACACTGGCGCTCGGGCGGTCATTTCCTACCGCTCGGGCGCCAACAGTTCTGTCCAAACATTGTACTTTCCATATGTTTTGCCCAGTCTGGTCTCAGAATGGCTCGGCTATAATCACCTCAATTCATCATCAATAAGTCATATCAGATTACCATAATCGAATTCTCGGGCATTACAAAAAATCTCTCTTTCTTTCTTTTTTTTTTGTGAGAGATATATGGGTCGTAACATATAACTTAAAAATTACATAGATCTTCAATATCTTTCTTTTTATATTTTTCTCCTTTTTTTTTAGGAAATATCATTTTTTTTTCAAAATAAGAACTCAAGATCTAAACAATAGACAGTCTCTCTCATGATCAATAAAGGCTCGAAAGCTGTTTTCTTGGGCCATATACTTTAATACCTGATTTTATCACAATGGTTAATCACTCAAAAAGATTTCATAAATCATATTTTTATATTGATCAGAATATTAAAATTGATTTTTTTTTTCAAATAAAAATTTAAACATTCTTAAATAGATTAATGCATGTTCTAATTTAACTCTTTCAAACATGTAATGTATGACATTTTTGCAAAAATTACTAAGATACAAACAATAAACATGATTTTATTTTAAAATAATATATATATTTATTTTTATTTTTTTAAAAAATTTTTTTTTATAAGTTTGTTCTCCTTCCAATCAGAATATGACATTGTCCCTAATGTCAAAATAACTATTAATAAGAGTACATAATGAAAGAGATATCACCTGGAATTTTATTGAAGATAACAAACTGAAACAAACGCAAACCAATCCACGACTTTTGAATCAATGATCCAACTTCCTTTTCTTACTGCTTGATTGCGACCAATTGATCTTTGTTATCATCGGATCAGGCTTATGAACAAAAGCTTCCAAATCATCAATTAATTGGTCGGCAGTCGAAGCAAAGATGAGCTTTCGTCGTGAATTTTCTGAAATGAAATTCGGTTCCACAGCTTTATCAAGAAATGTCAACAAACTGTCATAATAATTATTGATATTCAACAAGCCCACAGGTTTATTATGGATATTAAGTTGTAGCCAAGAAACAGTGTGAAAAATTTCTTCTAATGTACCAAAACCACCTGGTAGTGCGATAAAAGCATCAGAATTTTCAATCATTTGAGTGATTCTTTCATACATAGAAAAAACTTTTAATTCCTCCACAATCGTAACATCTGTAATATTTCCTTCAGCTAAAGCTGTAGGAATAATACCCAAAACCTGACTACCTCCAAGATGAGCAGATGTTGAAACAGATCCCATTAACCCAATATTACCTCCCCCATATACCAAGTGAATTTTTCTCTCAGTCAATATCTTTCCAAGATTATTCGCTGCTTCTACAAACACTTCATTTTTTCCAGGACTCGACCCACAAAATACACAAATATTTTTCAATGTTTGTGCAGAGGATCCAGCCATGTTTTTACTTTCTTTTTTTGTCTGCAAAAATAGAGAGAAAGATGAGAGATTTTATAGGGGTAATATGTTATCATGACAAAACTATGGGTCACAGCTATAAACAGAATAAATAGTAAAAACAATAATGACACACATGCATATAAACAGTAGTGTGACTGTGGCTCACAATTTTCCTCTGGTTTTACGTCCAGAAACGGCTTCAATGCCTTCTATGAGTCGAGGATATGCTTCCCATCCAATTTTCTTATAAATTGGCAAACAGAGTCTTTTTTAGTCGGATTCCCAAGACTATGACGATCATCTTGGAATTGTTTCCATAAACGGAGAAGTTCAATATGCACATGTCCACTAGAATGCGTCTCAAAGTCAATAAGATGTTATCTAAAGACTCCTTACTCAGCCCATTCTTAATGAAACCAATTTTATCTTCTCTGTTATTGGAAACACATCCCAAAGATCTGCATCGTTTGTCACAAGTCTATCTTGTACACTTATGACAAACCCCTAAACTTTTGGCCCTTCATTTTTTCGCATAAGTGCTTTTTCCTAATCCAGGCAAATACCGAATGAGCAATGATTGTGGAACTTCTCCTCCTAATCGGACCTTAGCTTCTATTGCAAGACGAATATCTTCTGGAATTCCTTTTTGCATTAGCAATCTCAATCTTTCACACCTTCCTGCATACATTTTTCTAAGAACATTTTCAGAAACAGAGGGAAAATATTTACAAATTTTTGAGAGAATTTCATCCATTTTGAAAAGAAAAGAAATTATTTTTTTTTATTTTTGTATCAGCAATTGTGGGAAACTGATTTAACCGACTATGAGAGTCACGGAGTACCGTTATCCGCCATTTAACCGGGAAAATAAAAATATTAAGAAAACCTGAAATAAAAACAAACAAACTTAAATGCAACACCAAAAAAAATAAAAAATAAATAAAAAAATCAAGGATCAGAAAGGGAAATAAACTCTTCTTGAAAGATTTCATTTTCTAAAAATGGTTTAAGCATTTGTCCATTTACTTTAAAAATATCACCATTTTTAGGATTTTCAATATCCACAGCTCCATAAGTATACACATGCTTTACAAAATATGGGCATGTCCATCTTGATCGTAATTTTCCTGGGAATATGTGAAGTCGAGAATTATAAAGCAAAACTTTTTTACCGATCTCAAAAGATTTTCTAAGAATTGTTTTATCATGAAATGATTTGATTTTTGCTTTATAAATCCTTCAATTCTCATACGCGTCATTTCTGAGTTCATCAAGTTCATTAAGTTGCAATTTACGCAATTTGTTGGCATCATCCATGCTTGAATTTAAAGTTTTGATCGCCCAATAAGCTTTATGTTCCAATTCCACAGGCAAATGACAATGTTTTTCATAAACCAACCTATAGGGAGACATATTCAATGATGTTTTAAAAGCTGTTCGATATGCCCAAAGTGCATCATTAAGTCGCAGAGACCAATCTTTTCTATTTGAGTTAACAGTTTTTTCCAAAATTTGCTTTATCTCCCGATTAGCTAATTCAACTTGTCCATTTGTTTGAGGATGATAAGGAGTAGTTACTTTATGAGTAATACCATATTTTTTCATTAATGAAGCAAATGGTTTATTAACAAAGTGAGTTCCCCCATCACTTATCATGGCTCGAGGAATTCCAAATCTACTAAAAATATTTTCTTTTAAAAATTTGATGACGATTTTATGATCATTTGTTCGACATGGAATTGCCTCTATCCATTTGAAAACATAATCAACTGCAACTAAAATATACAAATATCCAAACGACTCTGGAAAAGGTCCCATAAAATCTATTTCCCAACAATCAAAGATTTCAATTTCTATAATAGGATTCAAAGGCATCATGTTTCTTTTTGACATCGCACCCAATTTTTGACAATTTTCACAGATCTTGAAGATTTCGTGGATGTCTTTAAACAAAGTGGGCCAATAAAATCCACACTGCAAGATTTTTGCAGCTGTTTTCTTTGAAGAAAAATGTCCTCCGCATGCTTCTGAATGACAATATTTAATGACACTACTTACCTCATTGTCGGGTATGCAACGTCGAAAAATTTGATCCGGAAAATACTTGAACAGATACGGATCATCCCAATAAAAGTTTTTTACCTCATTCAAAAATTTTCTTTTATCTTGAGAACTCCATTGCGGTGGCATTTTTCCTGTCACAAGAAAATTTACTATGTTAGCAAACCAAGATGTAGTAGTAATTGAAAATAAATGTTCATCAGGAAAATTATCGTTAATTGGTGTCATTTCACAAGATGATCCTGATACTAGTCTCGATAAATGATCGGCTACGATATTCTCGGTTCCTTTTTTATCTTTGATCACAATGTCAAATTCTTGGAGCAACAAAATCCATCGTATCAGTCGTGGCTTTGAATCCTGTTTGGTCAACAAATATCTAATAGCAGAATGATCAGTAAACACAATAGTCGTTGATCCAATCAAATAAGAACGAAATTTATCTAATGCAAATATTACAGCAAGTAGTTCTTTTTCAGTTGTGGAGTAATTCATTTGAGCATTGTTTAAAGTTCTACTTGCATAATATATCACATAAGGCTTACCGTTTCTTCTTGACCCAATACTGCACCGACTGCATAATCACTCGCATCGCACATGATTTCAAATGGTAAAGACCAATCAGGAGGTTGCATGATAGGAGCTGATGTTAAATGTCGTATGATTTTATCAAAAGCATTTTGACATTCTTGAGTCCATTCAAATGCAGTGTCTATTGTTAAGAGGTTACAAATGGGATTAGAGATTAAACTAAAGTCCTTTATAAACCTCCTATAAAATCCAGCATGTCCCAAAAATGAGCGAATTTCTTTAATGGTTTTGGAGAGGGTAAATTGGCAATGACATCAACTTTGCTTTATCAACTTCAATTCCATGAGATGACACGACATGTCCCAAAACAATTCCAGAAGTAATCATGTAATGACATTTTTTCCAATTTAAAATAAGATCTTTTTCTTTGCATCTTTTTAAAACTTTTTCCAAATTTTCAAGACAATTATCAAATGTATTCCCAAAGACAGTTAAATCATCCATGAAAATTTCCAAACAATTTTCAACCATGTCGCAAAAAATACTTAGCATACATCTTTAAATGTTGCTGGGGCATTGCATAATCCAAATGGCATCCTTCTAAATGCAAATGTTCCAAAAGGACATGAGAATGTAGTTTTATCTTGATCTTCAAGTGCAATTGGAATTTGATAATAACTTGAATATTCATCAAGAAAACAGTAGTATGGATGACCTGCTACACTTTCTAAAATTTTATCCAAAAATGGTAATGGAAAATGATCTTTTCTAGTGGCGTCATTTAGTTTTCTATAATCAATACACATCCGCCAACTAGATGGGACTCGACTTGTTAACAATTCATCTTTTTTATTTTTTATCACTGTGATGCCAGATTTTTTTTGGAACTACTTGTGTTGGGCTTATCCACTTACTATCAGAAATAAGGTAGATAATCCCAACATCAAGTGGTTTGAGAACTTCAGTTTTCACAACATCTTTCATGTGTGGATTTAATCTCCTTTGTGGTTGTTGGGATGTTTTAGCATTTTCTTCTAAATGAATTTTGTGTGTGCAAATTAATGGATTAATGCCCTTGAGATCTTTTAGTGTCCAACCAATTGCATTTTTATGTCTTTTAAGCATATCAACTAATTTACCTTCTTGATCACTTTCTAGTTTGGAAGAAATTACCACCGGATATGTTTCATCTTCTCTAAGAAATGCATACTTCAATTCTTTTGGCAAGGGTTTTAACTCCAATATGGGTGGTTCGTTTTTGTTCTCATATTTTGCATCAAATTCTTTCTCTGATCCTGGTAACGAGTGATACCTGATAAAATCATCAAGATCAATTTCAATATTTTCTTTAACAATTTCAATTGAACAAATATCTAATTGATCACGAGTACTCCCTTCTTGAATGTTTTCTTCCACAAGAGTTTCAATAAGATTTTCATCTTCACTTTCATCTCCTTTGTCATGTGGTTGCTTACAATGATTAAAAACATTGAGCTCCAAGGTCATGTTACCAAATGACAACTTCATTATTCCATTCCTGCAATTTATAAGAGCATTAGAAGTTGCTAAAAATGGACGACCCAGAATTACAGGAATTGCATTACAAGCTTCGATAGGTTGTGTATCTAAAAATATGAAATCGACAGGATATACAAAGTTATCAACTTGGACCAATACGTCTTCTACCATACAACTTGGCACCTTAACAGATCTATCGGCAAGTAAAAGTTTTACCAAAGTAGATTTTAACTTGCCTAGATTGAGTTCTTGATAAACTGAATATGGAAGTAAATTCACACTAGCTCAAAGATCAAGTAAGGATTTTTTAATCTTTCGTTCTACAATAATACATGAAATAGTAGGACAACCAGGGTCTTTGTATTTCAAAGTATTATTATTTTGAATGATTGCACTTACTTGTTCGGCTAAAAATGCTTTTTTTTTCACATTCAATTTTCTTTTCACAGTGCACAAGTCATTCAAAAATTTGGCATATGATGGTACCTGTTTTATTGCATCTAATAAAGGAATATTAACTTTTACTTGTTTAAAAATATCATATATATCAGAATTCAAATTTGATTTTTTTGTATTTTTCAATGCATGAGGGAATGGTGGTGACACTGTCTGTTGAATCTCCTCTTCGCAAGTTATGGGTTCCACTTCCTTACCCTTTGGAGTTGATTTATCATCATCTTCACAAGGTTCAAGAATGGATTTTTCCACAACCTTACCACTTCGAAGGGTAATAACAGATTTTACCTGATCCATCGGTTGGGTTCCAGAAGTTCCAGTTTGTGAATGATGATCCTTGGGATTAGGCAGAGGTTGTGAAGGAAATTTACCTTTTTCATGAACATTAAGTGCAGATGCAAATTTAGCAAGAGTATCTTTCAAATCTGTCATGGTTTGAGCAGTTTGAGTATTGATAGACTCTTGCTTTGCAATGAAAGAATTCAATGTATCTTCCAAATTTCTTTTAGGTGGAGGAACATAAGGTGCATAATTTTGAAAATTTTGTTGATTTTGGAAATTTGGTTGTGAAAATTGTGCAGCATTATCATTCCTCCAACTAAAATTTGGATGATTTCGCCAACCTGGATTGTAATTTTGAGAAAATGGTTCAAAATTTGGCCTTTTGAAATTGTTCAAAACATTGGCTTGTTCATGGAGACATTCTTTAAAAGAGAGCAAAGTGGGACAATTTTTTGTAAAATGATCACTTATATCACAGATGTGACACACAATTTCTTGAACAGATTTAATTGACCATTCTTTTTCAATTCAAGTGCCTCAAATTTTCTTGCCAAAGAGGTAAATCTAGCTTGAAGATCATGTTCATCTTTGAGAGTGTACATACCTCCACCAGATGTGGGAGATTGAATCTTGTTTGATGGTTCGATTGTACCTATAGTGTCTCAATTTTGAGCATTTTCAGCTAATGAATCGAGATACTCAATTGCCTCGTTTTGGATCTTTATCTTCAAATGTTCCATTACACATAAATTCAATCATTTGCATATTTTTAGGTGTTAAGCCTTCACAAAATTGAGAAACAACTCTCTAAATTTCAAAACCATGATGTGGACAAAGATTAAGCAATTCTTTGTATCTATCCCAACACTGATAAAAAGTTCCTCCTTGTTTTTGAGTGAAAGTGATGATTTGCCTTTTGAAAGAATTTGTTCTATGAGATGGAAAAAAACTTTTTCAAAAATTGTTGTTGCAATTCATCCCAAGTTCGAATGGATCCCGATCTAAGATTTTGTAGCCAAGTTTTAGCTATATCTTTTAAAGAAAAAGGAAAAAGCTTAAGTCGAATGGTGTTCATGCTACAATTTAGATCATTATATGTGTTGCACACTTCTTCAAACTCTCGTAAATGCATGTATGTATTTTTCAGAATCTAAGCCATGAAAATTGGGTAAAAGTTGGATAATATCAGGCTTAAAATTGAAATGAGATGCATCAGGGGGAAAAACTAGACATGAAGGTTCACTAGTACGTGTAGGATTCATGTGATCTCTAAGTGTTCTTCGTCTATCATGATCATGTTGAGATTGAATTTCATCTTCATTTTCTTGGATGGGTTCTTTCGCCATGTTTTTGTAAAAATAAAGGGTTATTTCGAATGAGTCGACCACTAAGTGTACGTGACCAAATGCTCATGCAAATGCAAATGCAAAAGAATAAAAACACACAAAAGCAATAAAAATTCAAATAAAGAAAATAAACTATAAACAAAATTAAATAGACTTGAAATTAAATTATACTTCCCCGGCAACGGCGCCAAAAACTTGTTGCGACTTTGATTGTTGCACTCCCAAGAGCAGGTTGTCCACAAGTAGTATAATTCGATGAGTTCGAATATCGTATCCACGAGGAAGCTAAGGTAATTACAAGTCTACTACAATGTCTTTTATTTATTTTTTCTTTTAGTTGTTTGAATCTTTAATTGGTAATTTTTAATTGTTCAAATTTTAATTTAAGTAGTTGAGATTAAATGATCCACTCTCGGTATTTTAATAAAGTTAACATTAACGAACATTATTGAAAATCCACTTAATAAATGGTTTTTAACATAATAAATAATCATATTTATATTATGTTATAAATTATTATCTTATAAGTATATAATATATACCAAAACTTATAAATTTTGTCAAGTATTTATTGTGCTATACATATATTTGTAAACACTAAATCAAGGTTCCCACTTAAATGGTTGGTAAAACCAAACTAACATTTAAATGGTACCAAGAAATTATATTATGATATATTTTTATATAGTAAATCAAGGTTCCCACTTTAAATGGTTGGTAAAACCAAACAAACATTTAAATGGTTCCAAGTAATTTAATATTATAATATATTCATATATAATAAATCCAACATCCACTTTAAATGATTGGTAATACCAAACTAACATTTAAATGGTTCCAAGAACAATAAATCAAACTCTTACTTATAAATAGGGTATAAAAATGCTTAAAGAAATAAATATAACATAAACAATAAATAATGATTAAATAATATAAAACATAGATTCTTACCTTTTAGTAACTTTATTATCATGCCAAGAGTTTCACCTTTTCATCTCAACTTTAGGAAGTTAGCTATTCATTATTCAAAGTGTAAAACTTTGAATATGAAATTAACATGATAATTATATTTAAATGAAGAAATAAAGGAAAAATATAAAGAAAAATATTATGAACTCAAAGGTTTGTTCATAGAATGAGGGATATCTCAATTCATTACAATGCACTCCTATTTATAGCCAAATTTGGGGAGAACAACCACAAATAAAATATTATTTTTTTACACATAAGTCTTCATTGGTGTTCAAAGATATTATATTATATTACACATCACTTTTGAAAATCTTCTTCTCCAAATTGGCTTCTTCACATAAAAAAAAACATGTGGATAATTGAGTTGTCTAGTTGTGGTATTTTTTTTCAAACCATTTGACCAAGTAATTTGAGAGATATGGTCAAAATATTTGAGCATGGTAAACTAACTGCCACTCCTTTGGTAAATTTATTTGTTGCTTAATTTCATCCCAATTGTGAGACGATTTTATCTCATGCTTGTCACCAATATTGTAGATATTGACATCAATTTTCTACAGGTCCAAGAATCATCTTAATCCCATTTGCAACGCGAAGTTTATTCTTGTTTTATCGAACCTGTAAAAAATAGTAAAAACTTATAATTACACAACAACTTATATTTTATACAATTATTATAAAACATATAATATTTAAACATTTAATAAAACAAAAACTATATATTTATTTTATAAAACATTTAATTAATGTACAATTTTTATGTTTATCAAATTTAAATGGGCCAAAATGTTTTTGGTGAAAAATAATTTTTTGGGCCCTTAAGTTTAAATCCATAAAATTTGTACATATTATCTCATAAAATAAATAATTGAAGTTGGACTTTAATTATTTGTAGTAAATCGTGATTTACAAGTAATTCGGTTATAAATAAATTAAATGAAAAAGTACACAAAGGAGTTTGTATTCTTTGTTAATTTAGTTTATAATCGTGGCGGTTAGTGATTGGATCAAGATATATAATATTGGATCAATTAATTATTGTGATAATTAATTGATGGTGTATAATATGTGATATTATACGTGAAGGATGATCAAAACTCCAAGCCCAATTTGCTAGGTGTATGCTAGGATATTTTGTGTTGAATGATTGTAATAATTATCAAATTTAAAGTGGGCTTGGTTTATGTCCCGTTCCCACCCCATTGGAGATGTTCCTATTTGCCATGATATTTATTTGTAAATATTTGTATAGTAGAGATCAAGGATTGGAAGATGGTGGCCTTGATGATTATGAAGATCGAAGAATGTAAATATTGGAAGCTTATGTAATAGTTGCATTTGCAATCCCCATACATTTACCAGGAGGATTGGACTTGGCCCGTGTTTAGCTCACACGGGCCATTAGTATTGGGCGATTGATCATCCTTGTTATGTTTATTGTTTATAATAAATGCATAATATGTTATAAACAATGAGTATGTGCGTTATTATTATGATAATACAAAGTTGCATGAATCCGGCAAACATACGATCAAACATGGCGAGCTTTTAAATAAATTAATGATGAGACCTTTCAAAATTAAAAACCCTCATTTTGAATAAGATTCAAAATTAATATCAAGCCCGAAAAGGGGAATTATAAAGTTGTTTATAATTTCCATGTCTTCCATCGACAATGGGTGCATGATAAACGCTACCCGTGTTCGGGGCTCGGCTCATATTATTGGGGGGGCACTGGACACCGGAAAGCTGTGACATCCATTGACATGGTGATGTGAACTACGTGGAACTCCCATGATTTCGGCTCATATTATTGAGGGGACTCATGGCGACCGTCCATTAAGGTTCAAAATCGATGGGTAAGGCTTGACACGTAAAGATGAACGACGTCATATTATTTAGTCCTAATCAAACGTGAGACAAAAGTTTACGTAGAGGGTTGCATAGTGATGCAATTGGAAACTACCTTTTAGGAATATTGATTGGCCGATATTATTCGGGATCATAATTCGCTAATTGGACCTTGCGTACCTACTGAGGAAAGGAGTTTCCCATTTTCACTAGAGGGTAGTGAAAGATGTAAAAACAGTGGGAGTAAACATTTATAAAGTAAAATTTAATACTTTATATCTTACTAAATATTTTAAAATAGTCATCAACACTTATCTGTTTTACTTTTCAGTACAATTTTTGACAATGTCTTCGATTCGCAATCCGCTATCTGCAATACTCGACAAACACGTATTATGTGGGGACCCGGACGCTAATCATTTTCTTAATCATCTTTGGGATTTAATTATCAATTAAACTAAACAGGGTCTAAAAATTTTTCTTTTAAAACACAAGTCCGGAGCGTAGTGGAATGTAACTAATATACATCTAGTATATAAGTACAATAATGTACAACAATTATTCAAACTAGTCTAAAGTTCAACTACTAAATTACAAGTTAAACCAAGTCTACAATAAGTCGGAATCACCACTCTAAACTCGTCTTCTCTCATCATCTTCTTGACCCCGATCCTGTCCCACCTGTTGTCATGCACACATACAAAAAAAACAACAGCCGGATACTCCGGTGAGAATAAATCCAGTATAAAACATGGTAGACATGCATATACACAATATAAATCATAAAGCATATTATCATGCATAAAATCAATAACAATAGGTTTCATAGTCTATGAAACCAAATCAAAATAAGCGTGCAGTATCAATGGGTTCCATAATCTCTGAAACCAAAATAAAATAAGCATGCAACTCAAATCAATTCATATCTTGACTCGACTCGACTCTAACTCTAGGGATCCCGGTGTGAATAAGACATCACTGTCTGTCACCTACCCTCCCAATCGGGGTGACGGTACGTCTTATTCCTAGACTTCGGTCCTGTCTGTATCGAATGTCTACAATCGGAGGAAATCTGATCCTATGCGTCGATACCACCGAACATCTAGAAATTTGGCAAATCTGCCAATGACTCTTCTATCTTAAATGCTTGAATATAAATCTATAAACAAAGCATAATCATAACAAAATCTAAACAACAATTTAGTATGTTATTTTGTTGGGAAACTCAAATTGAATCTCATTTGAGTTGTGTCTTCCCAAAACAAAACATGAATTATACCTTTGTCTTCCCGGTCTGACGAAGACGAAGTCTTGTATTCCAATCTGTCCATACCCAGTCTGGCAATGACAATCGTATAAATAAAATATCAGTATATAATTCGATTCAAAACATGTTCTGATCAATACTCAAATCAGTATATAATCTGATCCATATCTGAACAAGGTACAATCTAATTCATATCAACGATATCATCGAAATCATTACTGAATCTGATTACTCTAAATCAACTGATGTTTCGACCGCATAACAATACAGTTTCGATATCCCCATCAATCTCAACATCACAGATATAATATCAGAATTCATAATCAGTATCAGTACAATTCATAATCACAATATCTGTACACTTAAGATCAGTAACAACAGAACTCTGATATCAAATCCCAATCAATATCTTTCGATAATCATAACAATTGTATAAACAGTCTATTCTTTAATCTGACTTCAATTATACAATGTCTACTGTAGCAGAAACACTATATCTGATTCATATTCAATTCTGACAATATCATAATTTCAAATCATGTCTAAACGTAACAAAATTACGTCCTGTTGTGCCTGCGTTGATAGGAACTCGGTGCTGAAGTCGGATTGAAAATCTAACGGGCGGTTTCTTCGTGATCACTAATTCTTTGCTTGAAGAATTGCTCCCAAAGTTCTCGTCTCCTTCCTGATCTAAATGGTGAGGAATCAAGGTTTGTTCCTTATATATACATATATATACACGTTGCATTCAAGAGACCAAGTGGCATTTTTCCATTCTGCATGCCGCGCGCATATGCGCGCACAAAGCCGCGCATATGCGCCGGATGTTCTGCCCGGCACTTCTGCATTTCTGCCTCTCACGCATATGCGTATCTACTCGCGCAGATGCGCCGAAGATTCTGGCCATGTCGCGCATGTCGCGTATCTACTCGCGCATATGCGCCGCAGGTTCTGGACATGTCGCGATGTGCGCGCATTCAAATCGCGCAGGTGCGCGCATGGTTCTGTCTTCTTCGCGCATGTGCGCCCAACTACGTCGCGCATGTGCGCAAAGCCTATTCTTCACACATAATGTCAAATCTTCTTTCGGCTCTCCCGATCCGATCCGTTCCGTTTATAATCATATTAATTATCACCAAATCATTTCTGATTACGGTAATCAAATTCTCGGGCCTTACATATTAACTGGACCTAATTACCTCAACTGGCTAAGAAACTTAAAAATCATCTTGAATTTGGAAAGGATAGCATACACTTACTGAATCGCCCCTGTTGAGGCTCCGACTGACTGTACTCCTGAGGAATGCAGACTTACAAGGAATGGTGACC